>NC_051052.1:2982970-3065470 GCF_904848185.1 Acanthopagrus latus | reverse complement strand
AGGAGTCAGTAAGAATGTCAGCAGCAGCTGAGACAAACAGGCTAACATGTGGCATCTTGTAGTATCTTCCAGTAACTCGTGTAGTACATAGGCAAGTATGTGGACACCTACGTTCATGATGCAGCCAGTGGTTTGAAAGCAAGTAAGTGTCTGGCCTTGGAGAGATGATAGAAAAACGAATGAGAGGAGCACTTGGAAAATCAGATGAGACAGGCAGATGACATAAAGCAAAGGGCCACAGGCCACAGGCTGTTGTGACGAGGACACAGCCTCTGCACAAAGGTTGCGTGCTCTACCAACTGAGCTACCGGGGTGGCCTATTTACATCATTTTGAAGTCACTTTGACAGCGTGTTAAGGGTGTAAATGGCATCCTCTCAAATTTATTTGGGATATCAATTCTTGTCAAGTCTTGGATTATTCTGGGCTGGATGAAGGCTTTTTCCCCCTACTTTCAGTTGTTTTTTATGTTTTAAAAGTCCTTATCTACGAAAGTTGTTAAAGGGATATTCCGGTGTAAGTTTAGAAGATAAACAAAACTCACCACTGGAGAAGCTTCCTTGTTGTGGGGAAGCCCTGCGAGTAGATTACCGAGTGCAGTAGAGTCCCGCAGTAATGATATTTACTGAGCTGCGGAACTCAATTGCACTCGGTAATCAACTCACAGGGCTTCCCCACAACGAGCCTGCAGCTGGAGAGGTGAGTTTTGTTTATCTTTTCCGACAAAGCCGGCAACGATATCAAATGTTTGATGCGTTGAAATATGTGCTGGGACCCTATTTGTAATGTTGCTTAAGTTTGGTGCTGTTCTGAGCATTATTTGTGGCTTTTTGATGGCGATTTATACTTGGACCCATTTACTGCAGCATATTGTTGTTGTGCGGTCGTTTCTGAGGATGCTAAAACTACGTAAGCTAGCGGTCCGCAAACTTTATGTCTCGAGGGGAGGTGTCAAGGTGTGTTAGAACATGGATTAAACTTGCACCGGAATATCCCTTTAAGGAGAATGCTGCAACACTACTTGCTGTAAAGCTCCAGAAATGTTTTCTTGACGTGACTTGACTGATATTTTGACTGAACATTTTTGTGTGAATTCTTTGGTCCCAAGCTTGAATGCTAATTAGCTGGTTTATTTGCTCCCATAAATAGCCATTTTGTCAGCCCAGACACCCACCCCATACCATGCCATTGAGTTTCAGTGGTATAAATACACACCAGCTGGCACAAAAAGCCTAAAATAGTCCCTGCATTCTATCACCAGGCGCAGTAAGAGTCAAGCTGCATTGTGGAGTTGAAAGGTGAGAGGAGTGAAGGGCTAATGTGGGGAGGGAGATGTTGGCTTGCCACTTGTAAATACAGATATGATGTCAATGCTGCTATATTGAACATGTGGGCCAGTTGGCTGTCTTCTATCCCTGCTGGGGAAGAGGTGGGCACACCAGTTAGCTTACCAGACAGAAGTCAACCAGGCATTATTATGATTGCCTCTACTTAAAACTATCTGCCAAGACAATTCTTAATCTGCCTCTGATTGGCTGCGTTTGCTGTCAGAGTTTTTAAGGTTAAGGCATGAGGAGTAAGACTAGTTGGGGTTAGTGCAAGAAAATTAGGGTGTGCCAATCAGAGGCAGAATAGACGATCAGCAGAAGATTGTCAGAGCAAATCAGAGTCAGAGCAGGACAGGTCTTGGCAAGAAGAAACAGCTGTTATCATAATGGTGGTCGCATGTTTGTCGTTTGTCCAACAGCAAACTTGAAGCTAGCGAGTGATTGGCATTTTAGCAGGTAAAAAATGTCAAACGAAATAGTTTGCATTTAATTTTCTGTCATTTTGTTAATCAGTTAATCAATCAATAATAATCACTGCTTAGTACCAGAGAAGGTTTGTTTTCCACAGGCGTGGGTAGCTTATTACTGCGAATGCTCTCAATACAGATGTAGACATCTTGCACACCCAACATCACATCATGACACATATGATTTTACAGCATCATACAGTATATACCTACACGCACACAAATAACAGATGCTCTGTTTCGGTTCTCATTTTCAGTGTCAGCTCTTCAGTTCTTCTTCCTCCACCTTCATATACTCCCTCTCTCCTTCTTTCATGTCCTCTTTGGCTCCATCTTTCATGCCTCCAACTCGCAGCAGTGCGTCACCCACTACTCTTGCACAGCAGTGATCTCCTGCTTTAGTCACACTGAATTAGATAGGCTGTTAGCAGTATTTCATCACAGGTTGGTCACTGGTCATTACCCAGATGTAAATTAGGTATTGTCACCCGAGGGAGACTTGCCCTCTTGCAGCACAGGGATTCGCAACCACCTCCAGTTTCTAGCCAGGTGCCAACAACAGTTTAGTTTAGTTAGTTTCGAAATGAATGTCTTCTGTAACAGATTGACTTTAACTTAAAATTAACTGGATTTTAGAATTTAATTAAATATTAAGTATTAGTTGAAGTTTGAATTTGGGATAATACTGACATGATCTTGATAGCTGAAGCACACAACACAGAGCAAATCACAATAGCATCTGTTTCTCTCCAAGAGGGAGATTGTCGTTGTGAGGTTTTATGGTGGTACTTTTTCCTTGCTAACACTAGCAGGATGTCTGTTAGGGCTTGGGAAACCTTTTGAGTATGAATAGCTCTTTGAAGGCATAGACACTACTGACTTCAGATTCTTGTAAAGTAGTGGTGGTCATATACTGGAATTTTTTATGTTGATACATACCTTTTGATAAATATCGATATTCAATATCATATTTGATCCGACAGGGTAAAACTACATTGAGGGCTTAACATTTTTATTAAAAGATATGTATATAACAAGGCTGGTGTACTTTGTGTCCAGCACTACAGCGTTTAAGTCAATTTACATCTGGGGGAGGTGGGGGGCTGTGTGGGCACTGCAGTGCTGTATGTGTCAACTTGCTGTCTTTCAAAATGCTTCCTTGCTGGTAATGGGAGCTGGGAATTGGCCAACCCATCTTCAAATATGACTGAAGCAAAGAGGTGTTTGGACCGGGGCTGAGGTGGGAGCGTCCTACAGCAGTACACAAAGGGATTTGAGCAGCTAAAGCTCTCCTCTGGCTTTGACCATCTGTCCACGCATAGACCAATCTGGGAGTTAGTCAGCACAAAGGCTGCGCACTAACACTGCCCGCTGACGAAGGCCAATGATGACAAGGGCTGGTGACACTGATGCACGGCCCAGTTGGCTTTTGCTAATGCTAGTAGCGCAAACAAAGATCAAACCTTTTCTGGGGAAGAAGTACTTTGAATAGTTTCTGTTAATCCAATTATTTATTCACTATGACATTAAGAGAAGACCTTTTTCTTTGTTACATAGTTTTTGTTTTTGCTATTGTTTTTCAAGATGAGGAATTCACTTTTTGCCATGTTTAGTTTTGCTACAATTTCTAGGGTCTTTCTTTCTGCTCTGTCTTTTATGGCTCATCAGTTCCTCTCTCCTCTCTTCCCCCTGTAATGGTCCTGTCCATCTAGCTGAGATCGGTGCCCTGCTCATTGCCTCGTTCTCTGGTAGACCAGCTGGGCTGCTGTGAGACTGTTAGAGTAAGCCATTCAGAAAACTAAAAGACTAAATATTTAAGAATAATATTTAGACAGGAAGATGAATTTGCAACCATTAAGTCAGTTATCAAGACACAATGGTCAACGTTCCCTGGTTGCAGCTTCTCCAGTTGACTTCTTTTTTTTTGTTGTTGTATAAATCATAAATTGAGCATAGTCTTTTTTCTGTTCCTGTTCTTATGCGATAATTTGCTTAGCAGAGTGACCTCCATCCTACTGATGGATTTCACTGCTGATTCTACAGCAGTGAAATCTTAGTTGGCCAGAAAGCCTCCGACAAGGGCCGACTAGTGCCAGTTGTGTGAGACACAGCACAGAAACTAGGGCAGATGTATTTCAGAGCCCTTTATTTATTTGAATTGTATTTAACAGGGATGGAGAGCTATTGCTAATTTTCAACTCTTGTCCCTAGTTGGTCTTTGACATGTACAACATAAAACATACAGCTTTCAATGGCCAGTAGATCCCTCTTAGTCCCTTTAACTGTCATTGTATACAATACACGTAAACAATGTTGAGTTTTGTACCATAAGCTCAGTGCTTGACCAAGAGGGAATTCAAGTGACTGCTGCTAGAGACAATAAAGCAGGAAATAAATGAAAGGAGAGCACTGAAGCTAAATATGCAGCAGATGAGACCAAACACCCACAGCCGCCTGCTTCTTAAAGATCTATAGTAGCTTTATGAACTCCAGACAGCTCAGTTTTGATACAGTTTCTAGATAGTCTGTAGTTTTGTATGGAGCCAGAACAGTCTCATAATAGATAAATGCGCACAGAAAGGAATAAATGCACAAAAAAGAACTCAAATGTATTTGGGGAATTGTGTATATATATTTGACTCGATACATAAATGCATTATCAGTGCACACACAAATATGCTTCAATCCATATATAGTTAAAAAAAGATTGACATATAAAAATAAGATTTGTAAACATATGTGTGATGTGCACACAAATATTTCTTGTTTTAGATATGTGCAGTAAAAATTCACAAATGCACAAATCGTCAGTTATTTGCAATTTTCATCAAATACGTATTTGGAAGTTGTTACATTGAGATATGAATTGTCAAACGTGCATTTGTCTCAGTGCTTTTAATTTGTCAACCTCTCTGCATTTAGTGCGGATTTTTGCGACTCATCTAGTGCGACTCCAATTCACAAATAGACCTGTGTTGAAAAAATCGATTCTCCAATTCTGAATTGATTCTGAATCGATTCTCATATTAATTCCTAAAGGTTAATTCATAAATTCAGAGATCACTTTTTTAAAAAAATACATTTTTCCCCAGTGAACTTTAACCCCACTTCACGTGTGATGTGAAGCTCTCAAAACAATGAACATGGCATCGGACAGCAGTAAAGTTAGCCCGTGCGTTAGCCAAGCCCCAGCTTTGAAAACACCCAAAACACTCAAAGCTACTATCTGGCACCATTTCGGGTTCAGAAACGACAAGGAGACGGATGAGCTTGACAAAAGCAATGCAAGGCATGCCAAATGGAGGTGAAGTGTGGTGGAAATACGACCAACCTCAGGAACGGGCTAACAGATGAACAGATGAAACTCAAACAAACTCTACAAATACCAGCCAATTTTGCGTGTTCTGTCAAAACAATTGAGGAGATTGCGGGCTTCATTTGCAAAGATATGCGGCCGTATTCAGTTGTTGAAAATGAGGGCTTCAGGCGGCAAATGAAAGTAACGAAGCTGCACTACATTATGGTGTCTCGCAAGCGTCTTTCTGAAGAAATCATCCCAAACATGTACCGGTTGGTAAAAGAAAATGTTAAAAGTAAGCTTCAGTTAGCAGAGAGAGTGGGCATTACAAGTGATACCTGGACATCCGGGGCTATGGAGTCTTACGAGTGTGACAACGCACTACATAGACGAGGAGTGGAACCTCATCTCGTACGTACTACAGACCACAATAGTTGAAACTGACCATCGTTCCGCCAGTCTAGCTGAAATGTTGACGGCGGAGTGGGGATAATTGAGAAAAGACCCAGCCATTGTGACTGACAATGCAGCAAATATGGTCCGTGTGGTTGCGATGATGGGGCTAACCCACGACGGCTGATTTGCATCAACCTCGCCTCACAAGCTGGTCTCAAACTCCTGAATATTGCACGCCTGCTTGGCAGAGTAAGACACATCGCAAAGTTATTTCATTACAGTACCATAGCCACCTGCATCCTCAAAGAAAAGCAGAAGCTAGTGCAGCTGAAAGCACACAAGCTCACAATTGATGTTGTGACACGGTGGAACAGTGTGCTGGAAATACTTGAAGACTTTCTGGAGCAACAACCTGCAATCTCTGCTGCTGTGCTCTCAACCGAAGTCCACAGAAATGAAAAGGATCTGTGTAGCCTAAAAGAGGAAGACATAACGGATGCAGAGTATATGGTCAGAGCTCCAAAGCCAATGAAGACAGCCACTCAAGCCATGTCAGAAAAAAAGTCCCCAACTCCCTCAGTGATTGCACCCCTGCATGCCTTGCTGCTGAAGGAGATGACCAGCCTCCCAGAAGACTCCAAAGTTGTTAAGGACATAAAGGATGAGATCAAGAAAAAACTGACATAATTAAAGAAAATAATATTATCTTCCTGTGATGGTATAATTTGATTTAAATGTGTGAAATTTAAATTTCATGTATGTGAACCAGAAGGGCATGCTGCATGTCGCCTCAGCTGTCGATCCACGCTTCAAAGCCCTGCCATTCTTGAGTGAGGAGAACTGAGTCAGCTCACTTTCCAGACTCCAGACTGACTGGAGGGAGAATGAAAAGCAGTATCCTCTTTTGGCTCTCATGGCAAAGCGATATCTCTGTGTCCCGGGACCAGTGTCGCATCTGAGAGGGTGTTTTCAACCGCAGGTGACATCATCACTGCTAAAAGAAGCTGCCTTACTCCAGGGCATGTTAATGAACTACTTTTCTTGCAGAAGAATCTTAAAGGTCGCATATCATAACAAACATGTTTTCTCTGGTCTCTACATATATAAGCTGGTTCTCCCTGAGCTTGCATGGTCTCTGCAGCCCACCCACTGGTAACAAGGCGCGCCTACAGACTGTTCAGAATCTGCTCCTCTCGTTACGCAACGAAAGGAGTCATTATCATAGGCCGACCTCCTCTGCGCAGTGATTGGAGATATCTGAGAGGGGGGTGTTCATCCCGGTCCGCTATGCAATGGCGTTTGAAGCGAGTTTAATATTAATGATATTACGATGGAGCTTGGTTGTCATAGTAAGAAGTCTGGAAACGTGCAGACTGGAGACAGAGACGATGCTAACAGTGTCCAAGAGTTTGGAGACTGAGTTGGAGACAAACACAGCTTTCGCTAGCTGTTAGCCATTAGCTTCATGGTAGTATATGTGACAACACATACGAACAAACTAACATTATACAGACACACTAACCATTCTGAAACATCCTGCTGCAGTCATAGAGTCTGTACTTCTTCAGGAGCCTCTCCTTCTGGGTCAGATTCTGGGTCAAACTGGTATGGTTGAAGGAAAAAATCTCTGCAAGCCATAGCAATACAGATATACATCCACCGTAAACAATAGCGCATGCCACTGCTAACGCAAGGGGCACCCTCTCCCTGAGAGTGATGTAGCAGGCAGGGCTCTCCAAGTAGGCATTGACAGACGGAGCTCATTAGCATTTAAAGGTGCAGGCACAGAAACAGACTGCTCTGAATAGAGCTCTGTAGAGCGACTTTTAGACAGCTGAAATTCAGGACCCCGGATAAGTTTGGGGCAATGCATATCAAATACAGAGCTGTTGGACCTCTGACAGCTGTGTGAAATTGATGAAAAACAGTATAATATGGGACCTTTAAGATTCCCAAGTGATGACAGTTGACAGGAGGACAGTTTACAGTCTGTCTTCAGTCAAGTTTAATTTCCAGTTTATTTTTTTTTTGCACTTTAATAGGCCATTAATAATGCCTTTCTATTTAAAATGTCCAGTTTACATGTTCACACTTTAAAGGCAATTGTATGTCTGTGGGACACTTATGTTTCCTAAGGTACTGTACCTTTTGATTGATTCTTATTTACATACAGTAATGACCATTAGGTTACTTTGAAACCAGTAACCAGCACTCTGTTTACAGAATGTCTTTGTTTTTCATATAGATGATTAAAATAAAAGTGCATTTGTATTCAACAGCAACACTTTTGGGTGAATTCTTAATGTCATATTTTTAATAATGCACCAGGTTAGTGTCCCAGTACCAGTCCATTGCTGCAGGTATAGGTAACTCTGCCATCCTCTGTTTTCTGCCCTGGATCTGTTCGGTAATTCTGCTCCACAGCATGTTTGTAAAAGCAATTGTATCAACATTCTAGGAGGGGGATTGGTCCTTACAGCCATCATTAACTGCCAATACTTCATTGATTTCCTGTTGAATGTCAATATAATACTAGTATCAATATGTTGCATAACTATTCAGTCATGTACTTCAGGTAACACAAAACACCAACCCAAATCAATATCAGATGGGATGGGAGCGAATTGAATTGTGATAATCAATTCTGAATCTTGAGAATCAAAATTGAATCGATTCTTGAAATCTGAATCGATACCCAGCCTTATTCACAAATGCGTTTTTTCTACAAGGGGGTTGTCTGCAGCCAATCAGATGTCTCACTCCTTTACAGCCAATCACATGGGTGCCAGCCCATGAGGGGTTTTTAACTGACATCATTACACTGCACAATGGATCTGCGCGTCGGATGGTTCTTAGGCCTCCGCGTTGTCCATTAATTCCTGATTATGGACACCTCGTCGGGCATTGTCCCTTACTTAATCATTCACAATTCTGTAACATGACTTACATAAAAGATTGAGAAAACAAAACGTTGTGTTTCACTTACACTTAAATTGTCACGGTTGTTTTCAGACGCCATGTTTCCTTTTTTCACCGTGTCTCCTTGGTGGCAGCGAAAATCATCCTAGAGCCCTAGAACCTAGATTTGTTGCGCGCTGTAATGACGTCAGTTAAAAAACCCTTGTGGGCAGGCACTCATGTGATTGGCTGTAAAGGAGTGAGACATCTGATTGACTGCAGACGACCCCCTTGTAGAAAAAACACATTTGTGAATTGGAGTCGGAATCTGTAAAGGGAGGTTTACAGATTAAAAGCACTGAGACAAATGCACGTTTGACAATTTATATATCATTGTAACAACTTCCAAATATGTATTTGATGAAAATTGCAAATAATTGACGATTTGTACATTTGTGAATTTTTATTGCACGTATTTAAAACAAGAATTATTTGTGTACGCATCACAAATATGTTTACAAATCTTATTTTCATATGTGATTTTTTAATTTTTTTTTAACTTATATATGGATTGAAGCATATTTGTGTGTGCATTGAAAATGCATTTGTGATCGAGTCATATCCCCAAATACATTAGTGAGGCCCTTATCGTGCATTTATTCCTTTCTGTGTGCATTTATCCCTTATGAGACTGCTCTGGCTCCATAGTTATGTGACTGATGAGATGCTGAGTGTCTCTGATGAGCTGTCTCAGCCTAGACCTATATAGTGTAGAAGAGGCTGCCATATGCTGCTAGTCAAAGTTCAAGGGTTTAGGGAGCAGAGAGCAGTGGAGCGATGACGCTGGATTGTCTGCCTCTGGGAGTCAGTGGGACATGACGTAGTCAGAGGATGCTGCTAGCTGTTGCTGACTGGTCACGTACCTTTGCAAACGCCTCTATATCTCCAACATCCCCTCGCTTAGAGTGACCTCTGACCCTGAGCTCCATATGTTCTTTCTCTAAGGGGCAGGAGGGAGACAAAAACCCATTTTACACAGAGACTGTGTACTATCAATGCATAGAAGGCTCGGCATAACGCCGCCTTTTGTTCACAATGAACCAGGCAGTGCCTGCGTGAAGCAGCTCCAGTGTGTCATTTCATACAGCATATGGAACCAAAAGAGGGATGACAGCACACATCGTGATGCCAACATCTGTGTTGTTGTGTTTTTTTACATGTTTCCCCCATTTTCCACCTGTTAATCTCAACGCAACAACTGTTTCTAATCATACAGATGCTGTTATATGCTGTTATATCCCAACCCACCATGCATCGTGGAAATTTACAACTGTAGCAAGTCAGACAACGAAACAACGTCAAAACATCCGGTTAATTTTCAGAAGAAAACGTTCTGTGTTGACAGCCACAAACATCTAAAAAACAAAAGAGAGAGACAAATCCAAGCAAGTCCACCCTTGATATAATCCTGTGGTTGGGAATGCTAACCATTTGACTGTTTATTGCTGTGTTTAAAGCATGTACATGTTATAAAGTAGTATAGTAGTAGTAGGAGTAGGAGTAGGAGTAGTATAGTCTCTCTTTAAAGGCAAAACAAGACAGAAGTAGTTGTTTAAAGAATGGAAAAAAAGAAAAAAAAAACAGAAAATAATTCCTCTCTACCTGATAACGCATGCTCGGCTCATGTGTTGAACGTTTCCCGAAGTGTTCTACAGTCCTATCGTCGCAGATTTTGCGATATTTGTAAATATCGCATCATTGTCCAAAGAATTCATATAATACTCTATCGTGATAAAACTTACTATTTACACCCTAAGAGCCATGTTGTAGAAAACACAGTCACATTGTAGGACATTGCATTTGTTAAGTTGCCTATCATTTCTGTTTATCTCCTTGCTGCCCACCTCTAGCTTCTAGTGTGTGTGTCTGTGTGTTTACTCTGAGCAACCAATGTAGTGTGATGGTATACTCTGTACTTGTTTTGTAAGTGCTAGTCTGCACCCAGGTCAGAGACAGAGAGGAGAGCAGGTAAAACAGAGGTGCAGGGAGGCTGTGCCCAGGCAAAACAAGCCGGCCAGATTCTAAACGTGACTGAAACATCTGATATATATGAGCCCACATTCATTTTGATTGACTGTTGAATGTAATGCCATAAAATGATACTGCCGAGTGCCCACAGATGACATCAACCCGAACAAACCTCGTAACAGCGTTGGAGTGCAGCATTATGTCAGGCTGGCAGTAAATCTCCTTACATAACTCTGATAGGCTGCACAGTGGTAACTAAGGCCCTTTATGACGGATCAGAGCTGCTGTGTTACAGGGGTCCTGCTGCCTAATGACAAGCCAGCACACACAGTGGACACTGGATTATACGATCTACAGTCTGAACATTGCAGTGCTGAAATGCATTTATTGATTATAACATTGCTTTCCGGGCTAATGATAAGGAGCAATGTGTCATAAACAGGGATTGATCGTTGTTGAAATGCCTCACAAGCATGCAAGCTGAGCTGCCTCCTCTCATGCATATATCTCTTCGACAAGCTTCAAATAGGATTGACACATAATGCTTTTTTTTCGGTGATGAAATATCACTTGAAGACCAGAGACAATCTGTTGAGTTTGAAGGCATAGTTTGGCCAAGAGAATTATGAACTTTACATGGCACTGTTTCACAAATGATCAGAACCAAAGTCCAACACCTTATTTTGAGCACCCAGTAAGTCATAGAAATTCTCCTTCCATTTACTTTCTATTAGGAATATATCTCAAAAGAGCTTTGTTTACCTGGACTCTAATATTCCATTGATAATTAGAATTATGAAATAAAAGTGCCACTTCAGTTGAAAGATACTGATCTCATCTGGTCCAATGCAAATACATTTTTAATTGGATCAAGAGGGGTGGTGTAAACCCTTGATAATCCATTCAGTAGGAACATTTTGTGTCAAATACCCATGTAAACACTTAATCTGATCTTTCTCCTCATGTTGGAAAAAAAGATCTATTTGTTTGCACATGTTCACCTCATGTCAGAATAACATTGTGCAACATTGATTCTGGGAGAGACAGAAACATGGTGGTAGCCAAACAGAACTGCTCTGTGGCTGAGACAACTTCTTCTTGAAGACCTTACAAGATTAAATATTATTGAATGCTTGATGATGGAAAGATCTGAAACAATGAGCTGATCAAACAGGATTCTGAAAGAGCAAGTGAACGAATGAATGAATGAATTTAATTTTCTCATTGAAGGAGACTTCTTCAGTTACATTTCTGCCAGAGTAGCAGGCGGAACCACTCTACGTGTGTTAAACAAGCTTTATACTTATTTATTTAGTATTTATTATTACTTTGGCTATATAAACACACATTATTGGATTATTTATTTAGTGTTCATGTTAACAGTGAGTTTCAACTCGGTAACCAAAATGATTGCAATTGGATTGAAAAAAAATATTCAATTTTGTGATCTGTGTGCGCGTGTGCTTTTGCCGGCAGGTTAAGTGGACTTTGCTCTCTCACTGATTGAATTCCAACTCATCCACTGAACTCTGGCCTGTGTGATTTGGCTTTGTCAACAAAGCATGACTGCTATCACAACACTAACCTATGTCACATTCTCCCTCACTATGACTCCCCAAACTTCTAGACAAGAGCAGGTATTGAATTATTCTCTTTTTACCTTATTCTTGCCCTCTTGTGCCCTCTGCTATCTCATTCCTTTATCCTCCGTTCCTCCTTTCTTTCCCCCCTCTGCTACATCTTCTTTTTTTCCCCCGGCAGTACATCAAGTTGAACACCCAGTACGACTAGACAGGACAGTGAATATAGTGAATTTAACCAGCGATTTGTTATCGCCCACTGCTTCCAGTGTGGAGGATCCCCAGGCTGACTTTGGATGGCTGCTGTAGGTGGCTCAGGGGTGGCAAACAGCTCCCCTGTGGCCCTTACACACACACACACACACACACACACACACACACACACACACACACACACACACACAGAGCCGACACTAGAGGCATTGGAGGCATTGCTGGCAGTCATAACAGCCCAAAGTGTAATGCTGTGAGTGTGACTTATGTGAAGCAGAGATAATCTTGGTGAAGCAAAAAGGGGCAAAATCAGCAGGCAAACTACAGAGAACGCCATCAGAGAGGGGTAGGGTCTAATGTTAGGGCTACATGGCAGAGGTTTTTCAGTGGTACTCTTTCAATAAATGTTAATTAGAGACCGCTCTTATTTCAGTGCATTATGATCATTTTCTGCATTACAGGCATAAGGCGATTACTGCTAGTTTGCTGATGTCTCAGTCGCTAACTAGCCAACTTTTAGTTTATTAGGTGTTTTAGAAAAAGTGCTTGAATAGGGTCCAGACCTTTTCTCCGGCCCTCTCCAATCCCTGGTGAATGGTGCATTCGGGTTAGAGAAAATTGTTTAGCTGTGTTCTTACAAGAAGGCACTGCATCAAATTGGAAATGACTAAATAATGAATCACAAGTTAAATGTCTTAGCATTACTAGCATTATTAGGAGGGGCTCAGGACAGCAAAGGCATTGGCCCAGCACGATTATGTCACAGCACAGAGCCGCTATACGTAAATCCCCCAGAATGTGTTTAAAAGATCTCCTCCAACAGAATGTCACCACAAATTAACGGACTCTGTTTTTAGCGTGTGTGGTTGAACTTGGGTCACATTCACACCCGCTCAGACGAAGCTTCCACTCCTCTGCTGAAAACAAAGAGTTTATGGGTTGAGTTATGTAATTGGTGAACTTGTCAAGGCAGATCAGAGAAACTTGGCAGCTATTTCTGAACCAGAAACTAGATTGTTTATCTGAGCAGAGTGAAGGGTAAAAATCTGACAGGACAGCAGAAAGTAGAAATCCGAGAGGTGCCCAGACTGACTGGAAGAGAAGAAAAGAGATGTGATGGGCAGAGGGAGGAATTGATCAGATATGATGTGCATATCAGCTCAGAGGAAATTCAAAAGTTTTTGTTTAAAGGAAATGGGACAGGACTATATTGTGTTGTTTTATGGTGAGGTTGTACAAGCTGTATTATATGGGATATTAGAGGAACCTAGGGAAGAGTTTGTATGTTATGCTCAGGTTTCATTTGCATTAACCTTCAACACGGTAATGTTGGAGACAGCCATTGTCCTTTAAGTTCCTGTTAATAAAAGTGGACATCCTCAGCTCCAACTGTGTCCACTATCCTTTTCATCTCGCTACTCAAATTATATCCGCCTGCCTAATTTCAAGCTGATGTATGGCTGTAGTAGCTTATGCAACTGTCCTAAATGTCCTGCTCATTCTTGGGGCCATTTGAACGAACACGTCACTCTCCATCTTTTTACTCTGTCTGTTTTTATCTCTGCTCCAAGCCTTTTTTTTAATTTCCTTTCCCAGCAGCCTCTGTTTTAAACTCATGGTCCTGTGGGCTTTGTAGAAGCCAGACAGGAGCGCTCATAAGAAGACATCATTAGTTTTGCCTATGAAAATGAAATCAGCCACCGTCAGGTGGCAATGTAATTAACATGTGCCAAGGTTCAAGACGCAGCCTCCATTAGCAGCGGCCCTCTGCCCTTTTTCTGCGTGCTACAAGGAGCACAGGGGGTTGCCATGGGGACAGGAGAGCATTTAAGCAAGACAAATTATTTCACAGACGGGGGTTGTTGAGCTAAAGAGAGCGCCCTGTGTCTCTGAACCTCCTCCGCCAACTTACTCTCGTCCTTTCTCTTTCTGATTATATGCAGAATCTGATGTTAACCATCAGCCAGGCTTTCCCACTGCTCTCCACTAAGTCACTCATTCTCAATAAAGCTGGCAAAATGAGATTCATGCTGCAGATTTTGCTCTAATTCTTAACCATTATTTCAATTAATATAACTCCAATCCTAAGGGTTTTTTTTTCTGATTATCAGTACATGTCATCTTTATTACACAGCTGATATTGTCTCATTAAAGAGTATTATAAGCCTGTTGTCACAAGGAGTGAAAGACAGGGACATTATTAGCTTTCAATTATTTCCTCTCACAAAGTAGGTAACCAATGTAGCTTGAAATAAAAAAAACTGAGCTAATAAAAAAATTTCGGCCTGCCCTCAGCAGGGTGCTCTTACTCTTAAACAACTGTTCAGGAAGTATTGAGTTTTACTTACAGAAGCAAGTATTGCATACCGAATTAATTACAAGGTAAGCATAAATGAAATCCAACATTTCCTATACAGAAGTTTCCTGGGGAGGTCAGTGGGTAAACGATTATGGCTTATACTTTTGTTGCTCTGCAGTAAGAGTGAAAGTTACATAATTCCATAGAAACTGACACCCGACAACCCAACTGGTATCGTGAGCACCCTGCAGTTAGGATGCGTGGATTCAGTTACCATGTTGTCACATCAGCTTTTAAAAGAACAGCATTGTTTCTGCCCTGTGTTGGCTCGGCCCTCTCCACAGCTGTCCGCTCTCTTTCATTTTCTCTCCCTCCCACGGTCTCTTGTTCTGGTGATCGTGTTTGTAGTCCACATGTAGATTTCATCTCTCTCAGGCCCGTTGCTTCATGTTTGCCACTCACAAGTCACTGTCATACCTCTCCTTGTTTCTCGGCATCACTGCAAGGCTCACCGCATCTCGCATCTGTCTTTGTGTCTCTGTTAGTCATCCCTCATTGTGGACTGCTACTTCTTATTGTGTGATCCCTGTCACACTCTGGCTTCATCTTTTCTATTCATTCAGACAACACAGGGGCCTAGTTGATGCTGCTTTTGTTAATTCTGCCAACAGAGATCGCATTTTCCCTCCATCTGTCTCTCTCTATAGTTACTGCACTGTCCTCCGTATTTGTGCTGTATAAAACTTGACAGCCAGATAAACTGCTTCCTAACTTCAAAGACTGAAGAGTCTGTCGCTTTGTCCATAGGTTTATTGACGTTGCATGGACATTTTGAAACTGAAACATACTAAAGGCATATTTACACTATGCTCACTTTTAACATGTACAGCTATACACAATGTAAATACAACACATTTGTGGATGCTGAAATCACTGTAGAACCAGCATACTTAACTTACAGTGGCAGAGACATAACCACAGATCAGAATCAGGACAGGTCAGTCGCTGGGCATGTTGATCAGTATGGTTAAATGGGAGCACAATGGACATTTCTCATGAACCTTAACGTTTCACCTGTGATCTCTCAGTTTGGTAGTACCCCAGTTTAAAACACACAGTGTTTACTCTTTCTTTAATTGGCCTTTCTGCAAACTGATCATCAGGGGGTTCCCAACACGCCACACACGGACCATGGAGTGACACTCCCACATCGTTGCACAAGCCTGCAGCATTTTGCCGCACCCCCAGGTTTCAACTGATAATACCCTAAAGAAAAAGGGGCAGATCAAAAAAGCTTTTAAAAGTATGATCAGAACTACTTATAGAACAGGTAAACATTGAAGGAAAAGACTAATAAACATGTTTAAAATCTGGAGTAAATGAAGTCCCCAACCAATAATTGCAAATTTACACTATTGTTATTGAAATGCTGGAGCATACGGCAAACAGTTAGTTTGAGTATTCTGGTTCGGTCCTCCCTGAGCATCTGGATGAGCCTAAATTCACTTTCAGAAGTCTTCATGGATGCAGCGAAGCCAGATGAGGCCTGAGCCTGACAGACACATAAGACCTTAAGAATGAACTCATACACATCTTTTCTCTCAGCAAAACTTGAGTCCCATGAGGCACACCATCATCACCACCTTGTTATAGCCCTATATCTGTTGTGAGAACAGCTGCCATGTGATGACACATACACAGACACAGATGGTAACAGCCTGCCTGTTAGACATACTTATTATTCATAATAAAAAAGTATTTGTTCCTTGACTCCCAGAAGTCTGTTTTAGATCAAGCATAACCTCTGTGGAATTGTAGAAATATTTTGACAAATGAAAAATGAAAAAAACAACCTCTAAATATTGCAACAAAGTTTTATGCTGAGGTGGGAAAGTTTGATTATAAAAACATAATGGAACAAAGTTCATTAGAAACAGACTTGGCCAGTAACTTATGACACAAAGCATGTGACTTGCACGTTAATCAAACTTCCATTGATGCAACAAATGGAGGCAAATCAACTTATTAAATGGATAAAAATGTTTAGCAGAAATGATAAAGATTGATTTGGTTTGATCCAAGCACCATTTGCTCAATGAAATCTAACCCTGTGTGATGCTGCACTATTTATGATCAATATAATTTACATTATCTCATGTATATGAAATGATGCACAAGATGAATGGAATAGCTCAGTCTGATGGTGCAACATGTTTAAAGTTAAGTTGGAATATGTCACTCAGTAAGCATTACGTTTTATTGAAAAGTTGTACAGGCAAGACAACTGTTATGTACTCGTACGTTTTATCTGTATTTATGAGGTAAATCAAGGCAACAGCTTAAAGGAGGTTTGCTGTTTTTTAGTTGGTGGAGCAGCCTGCGTGCTGGCAGCCTGCTGCCACAGTTGTGTCATGAGTAAAGAATGATGGGCTGGTGCCTCTCTTGCAACTGCAGCTTAACAAACAAACTTGTGAGGACACATTTTCCTTTTCAAAATCCCTCAGTGGACGGATGTTTCAGTCATCCTGTATACATGCTTCATCATGTCCATCGTTGATTTCATTCATTGTATTGAGGGCTATCTTTGCAGCTTTCATCAGTTACTTATGGCAGAGCTCATAACAATGTGTAGATAAAACCAGCTGGTAATCTGATAATGCAGTCAGATGACATCAGATGAGTCAGTTTGCGTGTGTTTATTTTCCGCTGCAGCTACACGTGCAGCGCGTTTACGTCAACGCTAGTGAGAAAACAGAGCTTGAAGATCCTCCTTTGTTGCTAAAGTCTCCTGCTTGGGAACACTGCGGCTTCCTGGTTAAATATTGCAATGGAGAAAGACATGTTTCTGATGTGACAGTTTAACTCGCGTTCATTTTACCGGTGACGGTCCCAGGTGTGCTGGAGGTGTGGTTTGAGAATCCTGTCTCGAGAGGGGTCCTCGGCCATGTGTGCTAACCAGGAAAAACATTCTGATTGCCTTGCTAATCGATCCAACTCAAGTATATGTATATTCATTTTGATGTGGCTTGAACCCTGCTATTCCACACGGAGATGCCGGACCACTGCAAACCACTACAGAGCGCACAGTGACAGTGTAGGTCACTGTGTTGAATTGTCCAAAAGTGCATATTGTCGTCCTTATATCTTCGTAATGAAAGCCTCTACTCACAAAAAACTTATTGGTGGAGTCAATGTGGACAAGTTAATCTCTCTGGCAAAAAATAAGAAGGTTGAGTAAAACTGAACAGGCTCACATGCTGGAACTGTTAGTGCTGCACTTTACTTGTGTAATTTTTTATACTGTTTCATATATTTTTGTTGTGTGTGTGTGTGTGTGTGTGTGTGTGTATATGTATGTATATGTGTGTGTGTGTGTGTATATATATATATATATATATATATATATATATATACATATATATATATATATATATATATATATATATATATATATATATATATATATATATATATATATATATAATCAGTCATCAGTCATGATGCCTGACTTTAGAGTCCACAACTACAGTGATTCTTACACACTCTCCTAGAGCCAAGCATCTTATCACCTGGTCTAGCTGGGCAACAGACACCACATACATTATACATCTGTGACTACAGGGTGGTCGTGGTGGTTGTTTTCATGGTGAATACGTCAACAGGGAAGCAAGTTTGATGCCGGATTTTTTTTGGTATGTATTTCTAATACTAACGCAGCAAAAACCAGTGTGCTTTACTATACACTAGCTGTAAGCTAATGTTGGCTAAGGGTGTGTGTGTGTGTGTCCTCGTGGTTAAATTGAGGATGACTCTGTGAATTCAGTTGGCTACTCACCAAAGAATGTGGTTCTCTTGCTTCTTTTCCCCCTCCCTCTCACTACAACAGAGTTAAAGCTAATTGGACAAACACACTGGTTCAGACTCCATCATAATGAAAACTGACCTCAGATTAAATTGAATACCAAGGGAGTGAAAGGATAGCAGGAGTTCAGAGTGGTAATGAGTGTCTTATTGTTAATAAGAAAACAGTCAATTTAGTGCATCAATATGGAACCCCAGAGGGTGGAGAGGTTTCGGATTAAAACAGACTCAACAACTAAATTGGTTTTGTTTGCTATCCAGTGAGCCATTGAGAGATGATCCTGCTCTGGTGGAGAAGGTAAATCATCCGTGTCCACATAGTGTTTTGTTTTTGCTTTGTCCTGCTCAGTACAGATTGACGTGGCTGCAACACCAGTGCCATTTAGATGTTAGTAGCTTTTAAGCAGCATCAACAATAAATCCATCACTTTAAGAAGCAGCATAAATGCAGACTTGTACCTAATGAGCTTAATAATGCAACTCATTGATCTCATGCCAATCCTTGCCATTAAAGTCATGCAAAACTGCTTCATTTTTCCCGTTGTGTAATCGTGCTAGGATCTATGCATATCAGTGTTTGCTCAACACCTCATTTGAAGGAGGAAGATTGATTACATGATCCAGAGAATGTTCAAAACGTAGCTCTGCATCGTTTTTACTGTGTGTCTTATATCTCAAATATGAGAATGAGACAGGGTAGATAACAGTGAACAGAGTCAGGTAGACAGAAATGCAGTGATGTAAGATACTGGTAATGGCACCTGCGTGTGTGTATATATGTGTGTGTGTGTGTGTGGTTTTCCTTTCAGATAGATACAACAGCTGATTGATTCCCTCACTGTTGATTTCACCATCATTTCAACCAAGTTACTTTTAGTTCAATCCCAGCCACTGAAGCAGACTCTGTGGTGCACACAAGAGAAAAAATAACATTTCTTGATTGAGTATTTCCACATGAATGGGTCCATTATTTTCCTTTCTACAGCTATACATTCTTTGGAATGCTTAATTTGTTATGAAGGGGAATAAGCACCATACCAGCGGATTAGGTTATAGTACCTTAAAGGGATAGTTTGGGTTTTTTGAAGTGGGGTCATATAAAGTACATATCTATTGTCGGTCTGTTCCCTACCCTAATCACCGCAGCGCAGCCTCATTTGGAGAAATATAGAGCCACTCCAGCCAGACGTTAAGCTTTGTACTGCAGTGAAGGGGTCCAGAAAAAAAGCGAAATAAACCATCTAAAACAAGGCTCACCTCAAAAAATCTATAACAGTTCAAGTGTACGTTGGACCTGGTGCTGCAGTTTCAAGCAAGGATTGATTTCTCCACTAATACTGCTGATTTTCCTTCAGTATATTTCATCCCAACTGAATCTTGTATGTCAAACAGTAAGCAAAATGGGCATTATTATTAGGTTTATAACATTTTGCTCAGAGTCACAGTTCATGTGTCTCATTACAGGGGATGCACTTTACTGCCATCTGAAATGCAGACAAATAAGCCAATAATTAAGAGCTCCAAATATCCCTTGATAAATTGACTCCGTTTCAATTGTATAGTTAATTGCCACCTGTTTTGATAATCTATTAATCAGTTTGAGTAAAATAAGTTAAAATTCTCTAAATCCAGTTTCTTAAAAGTGAAAATGTTCTTGTTTCTTTCCTCCTCAGTGACTGCAAGACATTTGAGTACGTCATCCTGGGCTTTGGGAAACACTGATCAACATTTTCACCATTTTCAGACATTTTATAGACCACACAGCTGAACAATTGGTGGAGAAAGTAATCAACGGATTAATTGACAAAAAAAATTGATTATCAGATACTGCCCTACACTACTTGTTTACTGTGATGGATTACATTTAAAACAAATCTTATATGCAAAATTATATGCAGCATCATACAACCAGATGATTGTCAAAAAGCTGTTGACTCCTTGTGCTCATTTGAATAATTTTTCATTGTCAGAAAGGGCGACGCTAGAAACTGTGTTGAAAAGGGCAGACACTGGCAGATATTGGATGTAGGCATTAGACAATGGATGGTAATTGTCTATCACTGTCACAAGATTGATAACTTCAACCAATCAAATCACTAGTATGAGAGTGCTACCACCAGCAGAGCCAGCTGGTAAACCAAACTCTTTCTGAAGCCTTTTGGGAGGAGAGTGAACATATCTTGTCCATCGATAAAAACCTTCATATGTTCCACTTTTCTTAACTGATGCTAAATGTAAACCTATATCATCAAAAGGACCTTTAAGGAAAAAAATACTGTGCTAGTTGCTGCAATTGAAGGCAGAGAAACAAACGGCAGCTGCTGTAGAAATAGTGAGCTGATGGTTGAAACTGTCAGGAAGAGTGGAATGATGTAAGAGATGCACAGAGGAGGAAACTGCAGAGACAGCAGACTTATAAATGTTCTAGACTTACATAATACTGACAGAGGGGTGTGAGTCTTACATGAAGACCAGCTGTATGGAGTCCTGTCCCTGTAGTTCACAGTGTAGTGTGTGTATGTGCATGTGCTTGTGCTTGTGCATGCGCGTGCGTGTAAGAGAGCGCAACACACACACACACACACACACACACACACACACACACACACACACACACACACACACACACACACACACATGAACACCATAAAGATCTTGAAGTCCAAACCCCTGCTGTGTGTGCATGCATGCCGATACCACCCATGTTTCTGTACTGTAAGGTTGCACGTTATTGCACCATATGACCATTTATTCTTTACAACATTAGAAACATGGCAGTGCATTATGGCTAACACTGCCATCATGAGGGACTGTAAAGCTTCTAGCTTTTTCCTCCCAGACTTTTGTGTTTAAGAGTGAACCGATTAAGGATTCAAATCTTCCGATCACCAGAGCAGAGATTCTCTCACAGGGATTGGCCTACGTCTGTATGCTCACAGAGAACCTCTATCAACTTGCATATTAGTTTGTTTCTAAATTTTGTGTCATCTAGACATTTACAGTCGACAGTGAAAACCAGTTTACACCAAATATGTTTAGTGTAGCAATGGGGATTTTACATACTGATATGAGTATTAGTCCTCTCGGGGAATGCTACCCACCATGTTAGAACAGTTGTGTAATGTTCTCTGCAGCTCTGCAGGAGCTTTGTCAAAGCTTGACAGAAAGACTGTATTACAAACTGGGATATAGCGATGAAGAGACGAAAGATGCTTTTGAGTTACATTATAGGGAGTGTAGGTTTCATTGTCGACCCATGCTAAGGACTATAAGTGTCCAGTTGAATCTAGAATCTAGTTATATAGATTTGAAAAAAATTATAATCGGACAGTGTGTGTTACAATGCCTTTGAGCCAGCAGGTCATTTTGTCAATTTAGCGGTCTCTATTTTGGATTTTGACATCTCAATATGTTGTACGTGTTTTTCTTCTCCTTACAGTGTGTGTCACTGTGCAAATACTGCTGCTTGGGTTGACTCAAGAGCTTGCTGCTCACTAATATTCAAACGCAAGCTGCTACCTTGCTCACAGCTCCATTGCTCAAGGCCAACTCTGACATGCATCTCAACCATTTCATTGATTCTCTGTGATGGCACCTTTTTACTCCCTTAAAGAACAATTATTCATTAGAAAATCTGATATCCCTGATACTTTGTAGTTGATCACCCAAAATACATACTGCATGTGTCTACATTTTGTGGCTTTTGCCTCCACATTATAAGGCTGTTTGATAACCTAATATCAAGGTTCAGTGTCTGATAAAAAATGACCTTGAAAAGTAAAAAGTGCCATGTCAGAATGCTGATACTAGATGCTCATGAGGGTTATGTCTTGAATACCATGCACTGTTGTGATGTTGATGTGTACGTGTCGTTCCTGCTCATCTCATTCTCATTCATTCAATGATTAATTTGCTTTTCTGTGTGCATTTGTTTTGACACTGGCCCCTTTTGTTCTTTGTTTTTTTGCTTCATGTTTTTCTGCACGCGACTCACCCGTAGCTTTGTACCAATGGCTAGAAGCAGACCGCCAAGGCAAGGATTCCGCTACTGCAGCCACAGGTAAAACACCATCAACTGTTCCCCCTGTCTTCATGATAGAGAACCACACCCCACGCTGTGTGCATGCATGCCTGCTTTACGCCAGTCAGCTGCTTCCTTATACCATGTAAGTAGGGTTGTAATGATGAGAGATTGCCGTGATAACCATAAAATATCCTGGTTTCACTGTCATTTACCTTTCTCTCTCTCATTTCCTTTCTTTGATGCACTCTGACTTGCAGACTGGAGTTATGAGCGTTATATAAGAAAGCCTCTTCTCTTCTCTTCTCTTCTCTTCTCTTCTCTTCTCTTCTCTTCTCTTCTCTTCTCTTCTCTTCTCTTCTCTTCTCTTATCTTATCTTCTCCTCATCCTTTGTCTGTCACCTTCTGTTTGCCATGATTAAAGGCCTAGGGGTGGCTTCAGTCATGTTTCTTGTGCTGACAGAGAACACACAAAGTGAGCGAGAGGGTGTGAGAGAGAGAGAGAGACACACAGAGACAGACGTATAAAACGAAACAAACGTGCTGATGGATGTGCAGAATCAGACGAGAGAGAGAAACAAACCAACACAAAAACTAAAGAAAGAAAGAAAGGATACAAAGAGAGAAACGAGAGAAAGAAAGGAAGAAAGAAAAAACTAATGAAATAAACAAGAGAAAGAAAAAAGAAAACACAAACCAAAGAAACAGACAAACAAGCAGTTAGTCCCAGCTTTGTAGCAGGACTGTTGGTTATTCGCTTGGTGATGTCACTGACGGACATGAAATGATGAGTAGTGAGATTCTGCAGCTCACAGCAAGTCATCACATTTCCATTTTCTCTATAATAGTTATTTCCTGAACTTTACAGACTGGTAAGATGAAACAAAGAAACAATTAAAGTAAATCTAATGTTAAGGAAATTGAAATCATGTAAAATAATGAAACTGTAATTTCTTCACACATTATTAGCATGTGATTGTACACTTCTTTTGTCCAGCCAGCAGTTCAAAACCCAAAGACTCTTCATTAACTATCAAAATGTACTTATTAGACTTTGTGTGTGTGTGTGTGTGTGTGTGTGTGTGTGTGTGTGTGTGTCTCTGTCTGTCTGTCTGTCTGTCTGTCTGTCTGTCTGTCTAGTGACATGTGTTTTGATATAGGGGATAGGGGAAATGTAGAACTGTCCAGCTGCTGACAAAGAGGAATGTCATGCATGCAGTCACAGTGGCTGTCTGTGAAAAGCTTCATCCAGGGTGTCACGCACTGTACATGAGTTCACCTCTCACTACTGCTGTTTCTGTCCTCAAACAAACTACTGGGCTTTCTTTAGTAGATTGTCTGTCCCTGCACTTGATATGTGTGAACCTGTTAATATGGGAAAGTTTGAATCTTCTTCATGTTATAAAAAAAAGTAATGTTTTTGTAGAATGTTTGACTTTACAGGAAGCAGTCATGATACAATGCTAAGCTGCTGTGTACACTGCTGGTTTATTGCCTTGTCTTCCCATCTGTCCAGGTGAAAACTTTGAGCAGAGCCCCCTGAAGAGGACGTTCAAGTCAAAAGTTCTAGCGCATTACCCTGAGAACGTGGAATGGAACCCATTCGACCAGGATGCTGTCAACATGGTAGGTGGACTGTATCAGCAGTAGATTGAATTCAGGGTGGGTATTCATTAATTGAGGAGAAACCGAGGATACTGTGGATGATTTAAAGTAGAATTTTGGGGAAGAGACATTTCCTTTAATAAAAGAAACTGCACATTTGAGCAACTAAACCCTGGATTAAAACACACAGCGCCCTCTCGTAACGGAGTGCTAATAAATCCCTCTGCATTTTGTCTATAATTTCCCAGAGAGCTTTGCATGGAATGCGCTATTGAAGCTATCCTCATGCCAACAGTGTATCAAGCCTATAAATAGGGCCCTATGATTTCCGCGATCATGGAATCGTGGACGGAATCACAGAATCTACTTTTTAACGCGGAATATCGCGGAATTTGACATAATTTCCCTGACATACTGTTTTCATGTGGAAGTGGAACGTATGTCTAGGGAAAACTGCACGGAGGGAAACGAATCTGGGTGGCCCAACAAGTTGCCCCCGCCCCCCTAGACATCAATTGAGAGCGAGTAGTATTTTTAGCAGATTGCGGGGGATTACCTTTCACAAGTAAGATTTTTTTTTTGATATCATTTTTGTGACAACGCCCTGTATCATAACTAAATCTCTGCTGTTTGTAACAGCACAGACCCCACAAACTGAGCCCCTCCCCCGTCAAAACAGTGTAAGCATGGCAAAGCGGCTGCCCACAGCTCTGTCTTCGTCGGCGATAAAACTGAGAAACTTGACAGCTGAGCAGTTCCCAAACGACTTGTTTGTGTCAGGTGAACTGTTGTTTTGCAAAGAAGCAGACCTGAGAAATCATAATTAAAGGTGTAATGCGTCAGAGTTAGCCACCTGTCCGATTCATATTATCGGCATATGATACCAGAGTGACTGTTAACTGCTGCTAACAGTAGCTGCTGTTAGCTAGCTAGCCCTGTTAGCCACAGCCCTCTTAGCTGACTCTGCCTGGGCTGGGAGCTCAGAGGACGGGGGAGGGTTGGTGTTTTCACTGCTAGCTGGTTAGTTTGTTATTGACATAATGTCACAAGTATAATTTCTTATTTTGTTCGTCATCTTTGCAATTTTTTTAATATTCACAACATAAATTTTCAGAACAATTTTGGTTTGCAAACATTTTCTGACCATGTTTTTATTAAATGAAACTCATAAAAACACAAAATATACGATTGTATGACAACACTATGACGTCAAAATGTTTTTTATGCATTTTACTATACTGTACAGTACAGTATTGAAGAAATATGTTTTTCACCGCAATGAATTGAGGGTAATTTCCATTTAATTTGTGTATATTTTAGTCATTCACATTAAAAACACACAGTTTTTGGTAGTATAATAAGAGTAAAAGGTAAAAAAAAAATAGGGATTCCCAAAAATTAAAACTGAAAAAACGGAATTCCCAAAAATTAAAACAGAAAAAACCTAATTTGGGAAAAAATAAAATGGAATTTGGGAAAAAATAAAACAGATATTATAGGGCCCTATATAAATGACAGTAGAAAAACAATGTAGGCAGGTGAGGTTCTCAGCAACTTGTGGTGCAGACCTTACCGACTGTGATCTGAACACAGATATTTGTTGCCTTAAAACAATACAGATTGGAGTTTTGTGTCACATGCTCAGTGAAGCCATGGCATTGTGTGTGTGTGTGTGTGTGTGTGTGTGTGTGTGTGTGTGTGTGTTTGTGTTGTGCTTTGAATGTCTCTTTCTCGTGATCGAAGGTCACAGCTTATTTTTCCACCTGCCCTTGCATCAGCACTGCTGAATAATTCAGCCGCAGTGGTTCTCGCCTTACGTCGGAATGGAAATGGGCCATTATGCTGCTGTGCTGCATCTGAAACCCGACACCCCCAGGTGACTGGGAGCTGTCGAGGATGACAGCTGAACAACATTCTTGAAGCAGCATAATTTACACAGCCCCTCCTGTCATTTTCCTGCTCTTTCGTACCTCCATCACTTCATCCCATCATCAACTCCTCCTCTTTAGAATGTCCCATCTCTGCCCATCATCTCTGCTCCTCCTCCTCCTCCTGCTCTTAGGTTAGAGATGAGAAAGATGGGGGATGTAATCACACTTGTGATGATTTTTTTTTTTCCAAATCATCCAGCCCCCAACACACATTTTTTTAAAGGGGTGGAATGCACAATGTATTACTTACAGTGCAGAGGTATGATACTTGATGCATTGCTAGACATTGTGTGAGTGAAGAAAAAATGTAAATGCAAAAAAGCAGAAATTATTTCTTAATCCACCGCATTATAGTGTTCACAGGACTTGCCATCATTACAATATAAAATCATTGTGAACTGGCAAAGTGCCGAACTTCCAGAAGTGGTGACTGTGATCACTCAAATTATAAAGGGAATTTCTTTCGAGTACCTTAATGTTTGAATAAAGATATTGATATTTGGCACCAGTGGCATGCAGTACAATCTATTGCCATATGTAGTTTTTAAAGACAGAAATGTAAAAGATAACTGTAAGAAAATAAATAAACTGCTACATTTCAGGGACATTGATGTGACCAATGAAAACTTTGGGCCCTGGAGCCCTGTGTTGTAACTGAATAATTGTTGTGTCTGTGTGTGCTTGTGTAAGTGTGGGTGCAATGTGAATATCAGCTCAGGCATTAAAAACTTAAATGACCTGAGTTTATTTGTTTTTGAAGAATTAAGGAACCTCATCTGACATCCAGGGCTGCACTATATGGTAAAAAAACAAAGACAACAAACAAAGCATTTTGAGATTATTTGCCAGATATGACGACTGTGTTATTATTCAAGATTAGTGTGAACAATCATTTTTGCATCACAATCTTCATTTTCACTTACAAATCTATAGAAATCATGATGACATGACATCTCTGCAGCACTACAGTACTTCATTTTATCCTGTTTGTCACATGTTACTTTATCAACAAATTGCATCTTCTGCGACTTGGCCATATTTCAATTTCAATGATATTTCGAGTATAAGTTCCTGCTAAGCCCTAGCTGCAGATAAACCTGACAACAGCTCCTCACTGTTAAATAAAAACCTCGTCAGATATCCTGCACTGTCAACAATAAAGTATGTGCACCTCATCTGCTCCTGTTGTCCTTTTCAACATGACCTAAACAGGAGAAAAGGTGAATGAGGTAATCTTTTTTGTGTGACTGCTGTGTCATGAAGATGTATGTCTTGTTGAAATATCACGCCTGTACTGTCACATTGTTGCTTCTCACTGATGTAGCTAAATATTTGAAAACACTCCTCGTCTTGCTCTGCAGACAGTGAGTCGATGCCTATCAGACAGAACACAAATTTCACGGCTGCAGGACTTGAAACACATTTCTCGCTGGTCTGTTCGGTGTCATTACACTCCTCAGCTCAACAGGTTTGCAAAGTGAAACCCATAAAGCGAAAAATGTTTTCTAGACAACGAAACTGAATAAAGGACATTTGTTGTGATGGCTAATGTCAGACAGGCACGATGTGGAAGAGAGATCATCTGAACTGATAAGTACTGACTCATGCATAATCCAATCAGGTCACCAGGCCTGCGTGTGCGTGTGTGTAGTGTTTCATTTGTTCTTCATAAGACAAAATGTGCATAGTTGGCAAAACTGAGTACAGTGTTACTAATGTTTTGTTATTCAAGGCAACAAATAAGCATACAAACATGCATACTAATTTAATGTATGATTGTATGAGTTTATACATGGTTGCAGACAGCAAACTCATTCACATGTATGTATTTACCAAGCAGTAATAGGTAACCCACTTGATCTGGCTCAGAGTTTGGCTGTCAGTGTACAAGCACAAACTATCAATATCAATTTCGTATTAGTTAAACTTGTTTCAAAAAGAATTATTATACTTTAAAAGTATCAACAACAGACGAAACCATGTTTCAAGGAAAAAAAGGTTTCGTAAGCAATGTAACGTCAGTGTCAATTCCCAAGAGTATCATGGCCCGGCCTGATTGGTGGAGCTCAACCTCACCATGGAATCATTTACCATATGGTCAAAATTCATGTCGGCTAGCCAGTTACTGGTACCACCGTTAGGGATGAAAATCAATCCAAGTCAGACCACGCTCTAGTGTTTCTGGGTTGAAGGTCATTGAAAATGAATCATTCCCAATAGTTTATGGGATAAGGAGTCATTCAGGCCTTAAATGCTAATGAACACAGTCCTGTTCTTTGTAATTTTTATTGTTCACCAAAATTGTATTGTATTGTACAATCAGATGGAATTAACTTCTGGAACCAAAACTGCTCAAAATGATGGAGGTCAATGTTGAGCTCTATATCAACAATATTGTTATAATTAACTTTGTTACAGGGTCCTAGCATTTATTGAGTTTTTCTAAGGATATTTCAAAATATCAAAATATATATTGTGTACCACGAAATAGCCTAAAATCATGGTTATATCACCTAGCCCGAAGTACCTTAAATGAGAATCAGAATAATTGTAAACATGGTGTCACTTGAAAAAATATAGGTTGCTGTTTTGGGGTGATTGACTCTTGTCCCCTGTCCTCTCCCTGCAGCTGTGTATGCCAAAAGGTCTATCATTCAGGACACAAACAGACCAGCGGGATCCCCAATTCCACTCCTTCATCATCACAAAGGAGGATGGCTCTCGAACCTACGGTTTTGTCCACACCTTCTACGAGGAGGTGACCAGCTCACAGATTTGCTCTGCCATGCAGACCCTCTACCAGATGCACAATGCAGAGCACGCCTCGGCCAACCACCCTACCACCTCCTCCTCCTCCTCCTCCTCCTCCTCCTCCTCCTCCTCCTCCAGCATGGACTCTCTGGCCGGCAGTTTAGACGAGGCCGACTCCCCCAATTCCTCATCTTCATCCTCCTCGTTGTTGGCTTACAAGGCGGGTGGCTATGACTCATCACGGGACACCCTTTATGTGTCCAAAGCTTTATGTCTGATCACGCCCATGCCCTTCATGCACGCTTCTCGGCGATTGTTGTCGCAGCTACACAGAGCTGTTACTGCGGCCACTGCCCCACCTTTGCCGCTGGAAAGCTATGTTTACAATATTCTGTACGAGGTGCCGCTGCCAGCTCCAGGACGCTCGCTCAAGTTCCATGGTGTTTACGAACCAATCGTTTGCCAGAGGCCCGGGTTGGGGGAGCTGCCACTGGCTGACTTCTCCCTTGCAGAGGCCTTCAGTCTGCTGGGATTGGAGAACCTGATCCAGGTGTTCACCTGCACATTGCTGGAGATGCAGATCCTACTGTACTCACAGGGTAAGAAAGTAAATTAAGACTTAATCATAGCCAATCAGACTACTTCTTTGCAATGTCAACAGTTTTATACTCTTGTACACCCCTGTGGTCTTGTCATGCATATCTGACTCCTCAGGGGTTGCCTAAGGTTAGTAGTTTCTGTTAGTTTCAGAATAATCCAGCGACAGTTGTGTGTGTATATCCATGAATACATTGCACAGTGTTGACAGGGATGGGGCCTGCTAGTAGCTGATTTGGCATTCTTAATGGTGCTTAATTCCCAAAATGTAAACAAATAAGTGAAAAGCTGAAGTCACATTGTAGCTCACAGCCAACTCACTCTTTAATCATGACGACTGAAAGCAGGGTTATCCCTCAGAGAGAAAGAAGACAAAGGACAATAACAGAAGTGACAAAATCCCCTAATTTAAAAGTATTTCATGTTAACCTGTTGATCCTTTCACTTTTAAAATGTGCTGCTCCAGTGTGCTTAAAGAGGGAATGTGTGATTAAGTTCACCTGTATTCATGTGGCCCATTTCAATTAAGCGATCGTAACATGAATATACTGCAAACAGTTAAAAAATAGCACTTAATATGAAACTAAAAGGAGGAAGTAGGAAAAGACAAAGTTTAGAACAGCAGACAGGCTGATCTGTACACTACATTTGGACCATCAGTAATACTGAGTTACAAACACAAGTCTCTCGTTCATTTCAGTCAGACCACTCTGTTGGCTCAGCCGGGATATCTGCTAGAGAGCAAAGTTTCAGCACAAACTTCTGATGAAGACAGAAGATACAAGAGAATGAGATTCACTGAAACTAATTCTGTCTTGGCACCAGAGCATGTGAGCGGAGCTGAGTGGCGAGAATTTTCGCTCCCCACTTACGTGGCTGTTCGCTCCTTCGTTCCATCTCTCCAAGTTATACCAGACAGCTCTGCTCAAAGTCCGCTCTCCAATCACCTAAAATTTCATTCAGCTCCGGTGAAATCGCTCCACGCTCGCTTAAATTTAAAAGAGGGAGCAATTCCTGACGTTTTCCACCGAATTAGCCTGGGACACACTGCCCGATGTGGCTTAAACTGACGTGCAGTGGCTTTGTTGCTGGAGAGAGCCTGTTGATTGAAACCCTTTTCAGCTTGTAAAGAACAGTAGATTGTTTTGGGCTGTCACCTCGTCCTCTTTCTGTGTTCCGTCTGTTTGAGCCAGTGGATGGCCTTGTACTGCCAGCGGAATCGGAATGGAACTGGAGCGAAACGGAACCATCGCTCTGGCCTTTGGATTAAAACCAGCTCTGCACTCCGACTATATTTCGCACGCTCCGCTCTGCTCACATGCCCTGCTTGGCACAGTATTTCAGTGCAGCTGATATGTTCGAGGCAGTTGGTGGCTGTAGAACGATGCCGTACTGTTGTATGTAGCAGGAGAAACTCTTACGTAGTGTTCCATTGAAACGTAGTACTTCAGAGACAAAAGAAAATCAAAACAGTGATCTCAGATGATAACATAGAACGTCTGAAGTACCAATGCTTCAGCTATACATGAGGTTCACTGAGATGTGACAAGATTTTCCCTCTTCTATGTTTCCCTTTATCCATTATTCACAGCTGCAGTGAGACAGGGGTGTATGTGCTGCTGGTTGCATTGGTGTTCATTACCCTCACAGACAGAGCAGACACTTCAAACTACACTGTTGATTGAGATAACCTTCTGTCCTGCATTCCTCTGACCTGCCTTTTCTCAGCACCATCTCATCCAGCCTGCGGTGCACACTGTAACACTTTCTCCACAGCTTTGTTTGTTAATCTTCTGTAATGGATGAGTCATGCAGATAGAAAAGGTTTGCATGAAAACCAAATCAACAACCCCAAAATAAAAGCCTTTACGTACAGTATTCTGCAGCATGCTTGTAGGAGGACTTGTCCCTGTGGTGCAGACTAATAACAAGAGGGGAATCAGTTAGATAACTCAGCTGCTTGAAAAAAAGATTAACTACGCATAAAAAAGTCAGAAAGTGCAGCTGAAACAATCTTAACAGTATCTTTAAAATGAGTGCAGTCATCTTAGCATCTTGGCACAATAAATTATAAAATGTTTGTCAACTTGAATCCTTGATATGAAAGTACTGTATGGTAGTATTGAGACCATCAATGGACTGGTGTGACCTGCGAGGCCAGGGTCAGGTGACCATCTAATCTGCAAGTACTAGCAAATGTTCAGCTCCCTGGCATTCCCACTACAGCCAGCTGCTACCTTTTTAAGGTTATGTTGTAAAAAGAGATGGTGTTGTATGGAGAACTACTCATCTCAACTCCCTGTAAGAACTTTTCCTTGTCCATGCCACGCTTTCAACACTAGCTACAGGGATGGCAATAGTGCAGTGCAGCATCACTCCTGGCCAGGTAGGACACTCCAAAAGGAAATGGAGATCAAGCTGATTTTGTCTCAATGTCGAAATGGGTCTGTATGAGCTGCACTCTATCTTATCTTTTCCTGGTTTCGGTATTACAGATACAGTATTATAGCTTCTTTCCAAGATGGTGGGGTCTCACCCCCCTTAAGCACATAATTAAAACATTTTAATAATAGTGGGGTCAAGGGGTTTTATAGCATTCTGTTGGCAGTCCGTCTCCCCCAGTTGCTTTGTTTGTTTTCAGTTTGGAAATGGTCTTATCCACCTCTGCTATTGTAATATCTGCAGTTACCTGCTTGTTTTGTTCTGTGCCGATAGATGGCAAGTGTAGAGAATCTAAAAAATGCTTTACTGTTGCTGGTTTAGCTAATTTGGGTTGAGTGTATACATTCCTGTAATATATTTCAAATGATTTATGTATTTCTTCTGGCTTAAAACACATCTGGTTTGTGACAGGGTCTTTTAATTTATAAATGGATCTTTCAGACTGCTGTTTTCATAGTCTCCAGGCCAATATTTTTTTCGCTCTGGGCCCATTTTCATAGTAAGTTTGTTTAATATATTTCAATTTGAGTTCCACCTCATCACTGAGTTTCTTATTTAGTTCTGATTTTACAACAGATATTTGTTCCAGTAGGGCCAGATCGTTAGTCTCTATATGGTTCTGCTCCAGTGAGTCTAGTTTATTAGTCAAGTCATAGAGTCGTTTAAGTCTTTCTTTTTTCGTTTGTGATGTCCACATTATAATTTTCCCGCGTAATACTGCTTTTGCAGCATCCCATAAAATACTTGGTGACACCTCTGTGTTACTGTTAAATTCTGTTTAGTCCCCAATTTCTTTTTTATTGAAGTCCTCAAATTGATTATCATTTAGCAAAGAGGTATTAAGTCTCCAGATAGTATTTTTATGTGGGATGTCCAAATTTATTTTCATATAAACTCCTGAGTGATCTGATACATCTCTCTTTTTTTTTTGGCCTTTTCTGGCTTTATTGACAGGATAGCTGAAGAGTGTGACAGGAAACAGGGTAAGAGAGGGGGAGTGACACGCAGCAGGGGGACCCGGGCCGGGAGTCGAACCTGGGTCCACTGCAGAGCCTCGGAACATGGGTCGCGTGCTACCAACCTAGCTAAGCGGCACCCCAGTCTGATACATCTCTAATACCAATGTTACAATCTAGGACCCTGTATCTATTTGATCTAAACACTTAAAAAATAGTCAATTCTAGAATAGACTGCATGGGGGGGGGAGTAGAAGGTAACTTGTTTAACAAATGGGTGAAAGTCCCTCCCTCCACACATCAATCATGCCAATCCGTTTAATCATTTTCTTAATGTACAGAGACTCAGAGTTCATTCTCTTTGTTGGGTTTGTAGAATCTAGGGTGGGGTGCAACTGTACATTCCAGAGAACTTGTAACTTGAAAATGCAAAGGAAATGAAAGAAAATACGACTTCCATAACAAAATTTCCTCTTGGAAAGGAGTCCTGATTGGAGAGGGAAACCTCCAGTATATGAAGGGGCTCAGAAATGAGTATCAGTTCAGTGCATGCCTGGAATAGCTTAAACAGGCTCCCAGTCAAACGGTCTGATATTTTGGTCTATTAACAGTAAGCAGTAAACGAAGGCATTCCTCCCAGATAAACATGAGAGATTACAAAAGACGGGGTTATGAGAAGAAAGCTAGACACAGTGCTTCATTTTGAGCAGGATCAGTTTTTAGTCTTATGTTAGTTTAAGTCACTATGCTGGCAGGTCTTACCACGGGGGTGACAAATACTTGTTAGGGTAGTGTTCACCCTGGTGTGGAGACTGTGTGCATGGTGTCGCGGCGAAATCCGCGTCTTCCGTGCCCTATCGCCGTGAGTGTCTAGGTTCCGTCGTTTGGCCTCAACCGTCATCCAAGATAATTTCTTCAGCATCTCCATCAGTGTCGCTTCAGAGGGTCTCTCTCTGACGTTATTGTCCAGCGTGAGCCCCCTCTTTCTCAGATCCTCCATGGCCTCTGCTGCGCTGTTATACATGACTGGACCACTGTCAAAAAACACACGAAGCTTAGCCGGTGGCGGGGTCTGGAAATGAAGGCCCTTTTCCTTTGGAAGTTTCTGATGGGGGCATAAGCTCTCCTCTTTTTTTGAGTCTCTGCTGGATAGTCTTGGTCGAAGTACACCCTCTGTTGGTCGAGGCAGATTTCTCCTTTTTTCAATGCGGAGCGGAACACGAACTCCTTGGTTCTGTACTCCAGAAAATAAATCACCACGATCGGGGGCTGGCGTTCTGGGGTGGTTTAGGGCCCAGTGCGCGGTGACAGCGCTGTGTGCCAAGTTCAGCGTCCTGAAGCGACAGCTCGGCTCTAATAAAACTTTCCATAAACTCTTGCAAGTTGCTTCCTTCTGCATCCTCGGGAATCCTGAATACACGAATATTATTTCTTTGTGAGCGTGCCTCTAAATCAATCAGTTTGGCTTGAGTTTGTTGTTGATTAATCAAAGTTTGAGAAAGCACGTCTTTCGCCATGGCAGAACTCTCCTCCATATCTGATACACGCTGTGCTGCCTCCTCGGCCCTGTCTCTGGTTTCTTTCAGATCGGCTACAATTTCGTTCAGTTTTCCATTGACGTCCTGTTTGAAACTAGCCAGATCTCTTTTCATATCTCTGGAGAGGTTGTTGCGGAAACAGCTTAATTCCACCTTCATGTCCGAGCGAATAGCCAGTATTTATTTGTGGATGGCCCCGATGCTAGCTTGTAAGCTATCCATAGCCTCGAGTTTATCAGTCACGTCTCCGCCGTCTTTTCCCGTTATGTTTTCTTCACTTTTTTCTTGGTTCTGGGTTGGTCTGCCCTTGGACTTTCATGTCTTATCCCCTGACATTATAGATTTGAGATTTCAAAGGGTTGAAACAGCTCTAATCTAGGGGTTTTAGCATACCAGACTGGGAGCGCTTGCTCAGCACGTCCGTCCACCTCAACGCCATAACCGGAAGCTCCAAGAGTGTCCTTTTCAAAATGTTGTATGTAGTAGTCTAATGCTGCGCAGAATGGCTTGGTTGCTTTTAAATGTATACCTGGCCTAATTACTGTTCAGGCTTCTCCAAAAACACCTAAAAAGCAACATGGCTGATGTGTTACAAGACTTGCAAGGAAGAAGCAACAAATCACGTGCTGCTTGGGTGTAGATATGGTTGAACTGACCCTTTAACATTCTGCATTCTACATTAGCATTCTGCTTCTGCATCTTGTCTTGTCCACCTTTCAAATGCTCACTCTCCTCTGACTTCAGTTTCAACATCATGGCTCTGTTTGATTTTAATTGATTTTAGTAGGTCATTTAATTTGCCAATTTGGTATAGTGTATGTTCTCTCCAGTTCAAGTGACCGAGGTTTTCACACAGGATGGCTTGGCTTTTTTCTTTCATTCCCCTCAGGATGAGACGCTTCTGTAAGCTTCTTTCGTTTTCATTTCTTTTTAAGCTTTAATCTAGTGAGTACTTGTCTCACTCTTGTATTATATTACAACATTGTCAGGGTGCAGATGAACTTTAATCTTTGCATTTGGAGAACACCTAATGTCAGCTGTTAACCACAGACAGCCTGCCTCTTCCCTTGTGAGAGTGAGCTGGCTGTGTTTATCAGTCCCTGATGCACTGTTACAGTTTCATAATGACATGTCCCATTCCCTTGAGGACGGTCTCTGCCGGGACTTTCTGCATTGTTACCCTTTGCGATATCAGATATCAGATATCAGATATCAGATTTGGCGTATTTTTTAAATTTTTATTTTTTTTAAATGATCATGCACTTGCAGGCACTTGTACTTGTTAAATTTCAAAGAGAATGATGCAGCAAATGTTGTAAAAGATGAATCGGCCTTCTGTCAAAGGAGCGCCTGTAGCAATGTGTCTGTGCTACAAAAAATTATGAATTAATTCACCAACAGTTCAGTGAGAAGAGGGAATAAAATCATTCACTAATTCCTTCCTCATCATCTTGTTTATATGAGAGTTGCCCCACCATAGAGCATCTTCACCCAAGCAACAAATATTCCCCCACTCAATCATTTAAGCCTTACACAAGTATCCATTGTCCACCCTGTCAAAAGCCCTCCCCTGATCCAAATGAACAAGACAAAAGTTCACATTTAAATGTTTTGTTTAGTCCATCGTGTCATGCAGGAGATGCATGTTGTCATGTATTAAACGTCCTGTACACAGCAAGTCCGGCTATGTGTTTTATTGTCTCTAAATGAATGACGAGGGTCGTTAAATCAACATAGATCATCACAAACGGCCACCAGTTTCTCAAATCACGCAAAGGCAAACCCTCCAGTTGTCTTCCCCCCCACCCAGTCTCTGGCACCCTTTTTATTAAGTGACCTAAGGAGAGGATACACAGAAAAAAAGAGCTAACCACCAGCCCAATAGGCCCCTGTGACAAACCAGAAACACTCATCATACCTTCCAGGGAACCCAGATTATTCCTGTTGTAGCCCTTCATTTATCCAGCCTAAACCTCTTTTCCTGAAGTCACCCCAACACCTGAGGCCACCCTCCGACCAGAGGGGAATTACAAACGGAGAGCAGCACAGAAGAAGAATGCAGCTCATTGGATAAACCTCTATAACTTCTAAAACTGATATTTTATATTATTTTTTTAAATTTTACTTTCACTCTCCTCGAATTAGTGCTGGCGTTTCACCCCGGCTGTCACAATAACATCTGATCAAACTGCTGCTGAACACAATTCTAAAGCCGGCCTTCAACTCCTGACCTTAATCTGTTTTTAGGGAACAGCAGAGGCCAGCCCCTCAATCTATTGGACTGTAATTCCTCTTGTCCTTAACACTAACTCACTCTGGAATTCAATATGAGTCACTTGATTAAAGTTTCTCTTGCACATCGATACTCTTACATATATGCTTTTAATAAACCTCTTACTTTCTCTCCCCCACCCCCTTGACTCTGTTCAAGTTTGTATACTGTGGTAAAATTATCTTTACGTGGTTGAAGAGTTCTTTGAAAAAGCATACCCTGCTTATATTCAGATACTTTGTAATAACACCTTAAAGTACTGTAATCATCTGAATAATAATTTAAAACATTCATGAACTAACCTTATCAACACATTGTGGAGAAACAACAGTGGTGATATTGAGTCAAAGAAGCTTTAGTATTGTGTTGCAGAGATGTCTACTGAAGTTAGCATGCTAACCAGCTAGCCTGCCTCATCATGTCTCCCAAAATCACTTTGTATCTCAAGTGGTGATAGCCTGGGAGATGTATGTGAGCTGCCAGTTTGCCACATTATTACGAGCTCCATTTGTAGTCTAGTATGTAGGCAAAATAAATTCACAAGATATCATGAAAGTATATACTTTTACTCTTCTGTAAACCGAAAAATACAACCAAGGAATTTACATCAACAGTACACATTTGAGGGGGGAAATTTTGACCTGTCATTATCAGGCACTTTCCTGTGCCGTTTTGAAACCCCAGAGACTAGTTCAAATGAATCATTGCTCACCTGTTTTATCAAAGTAAGATGTGATGTAGCAGCCATGACCTTTAAATTACAAAGATGAAGCCACAGGAAGCGACGTTTGTAGACTGTCATTTTGCCTCATGTCATCCTTCTTCATGCTTCTTTCTCCTTCCGTCAGACTACCAGCGGTTGATGACGGTGGCTGAGGGCATTACCACCCTGCTGTTTCCCTTCCAGTGGCAGCATGTCTACGTTCCCATCCTGCCCGCCTCTCTCCTGCACTTCCTGGACGCTCCTGTTCCCTACCTGATGGGTCTACAGTCCAAAGAGGGCACAGACCGCTCCAAACTGGAGCTTCCTCAGGAGGTACATAGCAAGTGTTCACTTCAAAGTTCAAAACAACATTTATCCACAATGAAAATAAGTTATTTTCACTTAAGGAGCACATAAATCAGTAGACAGCACTTAGTTATGGGTTTTTTTACTGCTTTCTGATATAATCAAAGGGGACTCCAAATCTTAACAAATGCAATGAGTCAGCCAAGCAGTTAGCTTATCTCCTCCAAAAATGACAGGAAGCCACATTGTTGAGCCAAAAAGGGAGGTAGACTTCCTTTCTCTCTGTTGATAACAGTTATAGCTGTAACTGTACAAAGGATGAAAGTCTGCTGGGTGCCATGTTGCAGCTTTAAAGGGCTTGAAAACAGTCCCAAACAGAAAGTACACAGTCTGCATCAGTGTGCGATAAAATCTGCCGAATGTAATGATGTGTTAAGATCTGAGTGTGAAGGTCATAAATATGATTCACACCATTTTCACACTCTTTGACCCCTTCAGTGGGCCTGTGTCTACCACTTATATCAGGGTATCTGCGGGGTTGTAAAAGGTATTAAAAGGTAGTAAATTAAATTAGCAAAAATTAAGGTCATTAAAAAGTATTAAAAAGTAATAAACGTCATCTGTTGAGGTATTACATTTTCAAACCACTATCCAACTATTAGTATTTTTCCATTTGTGGTAAGTGCAGGCCTATCTCCTAAACACTGGGTGAATTTATTTATATAAACTAGTGCATTGCCAATAGGAAGCATGCATTCCTATAGAAAAGTGGGAGGTTAAGTAGCTCCCTGTGTCTCGAAAAAAATTTCTGAGCGCAGAAGGACAAGGTTTCACTTTCAGTTTTGGCGAAACGAACCAGATAAGTGTCCGCTGTGTGGCGGAGCTGAGCTGGTTTTTCACTTTAGATAATGTCTTAACTTCCACCAGGTCTGCTGCGCTGTGTATCTGCTTCTGAGGGCTCCGGCAGTCCAGAGCAGATACACAGGACTTTTATTTTGGTGGATTCCGGAGCAGGACGCCGCAATTAGGCTTCGGTCAGGAACACTTTGTGTTGTTGTTTTTACAACACATACTGCGGCACTGCAAAACCAGATAGGAGCAGTAACGCAACAGACACGTATCTGGTGGAATCTCTGGGTTATTCTCTCCCTGATAAGCCTAGAAATATGCCATAGTCAAATCCTGTGAGTGTGGCAAAAAAGGGCAGAAAATAATGTTTTCATGAAGAGTGAGTGCTCAAATTTGACTGGTTAAGGTCTCAGAGAGACGAAATCCATGAACCGCAGATTTGGCAGTTGATACCCGCAACATGCTGGGAACACGAAATCTGCAGGTCACGCTGGCACTGCAGTTAAAACATAACACACTGGTCAAACACAGTGCTAGTCTAAGGGATAAAATATACCGTGACCTGTAGCTGCATTTAAAGGCAAGAGGCTGTTAATCAATGCGCTGAGGAAGCCGACTTAATATCGTGTTGGTGTTAAAAAATATTGTCAAGGTATTAAAAAAGGTGTTAAATTCAACTTAAGAATTTCTGTATATACCCTGTATATGGAAGCAGTTTTTCACAGGGCTCTCTTTAAATTACCCCTCATCTGTACATAAACTATGACTGCTGTGATGATGTACAGAAAACCCCAGGCTTTGATTTTTAAATGTGATTCTTGTGAAGTTAGAAGCCCGAGATATGAAATTAGTTTTTATATTGGGACTAGTTTAGGCTCTGATAAGGTTTAGTCAGTGCTCTTTGGGGCTGACAGAACATTGTCCAAGGCCAACAATGAAAAATAGCACCACACACACACACACACACACACACACACACACACACACACACACACACACACACACACACACACACACAAAGGCAGACTTCCAGACAGGAAGTTGGAAACAAAACACCTCTCTATTCTAATCAGGGTCTCTCTTACACAAACACACACTCATAACATGGAATTACCTATTGTTCATCTACAAATTATCCTCAAGGCAAAGAGAGTCTAAGGTTAGCTTAGCTTAGCTTAGCTTAGTGTGTGTGTGTGTGTGTGTGTGTGTGTGTGTGTGTGTGTGTGTGTGTGTGAGTGAGTGAGTGAGATGTGTGCATCCTTCTGTCTGTCTGTCTGTCTGTCTGTGTGTATTCATGTGGTAAAGTAAGATAAGGCCCTAACAAAATGGAACATCCAGGCTCGCCGGCTTCCGGCTTTGCTTACATCCCCTGACTCCCAGCACTCGTTAATCTGGCACATTCCGTATGGATGCTAATGATCCAATGTCTGGATGCTGCCGCGGAGCGCCCAGAGGCCGTGAGCCCCCTCTACCCTCCTCCTCCCCCACACAGGGTCCCCTGCCTGCCTAGACTAGCAAATCTCCCTGTGTCTCTGAATGATGCTTTGAAGTGGCAGTGCCCTTGAAATGGGCTGATGATGAAAATATTGCTTAAAGCAAAGCAGAGTGGAAGTGATGAGAGATAAATATGGATGTAATTGGGGAATTAATGCCAGACAAGGTTTTCAACAAGCCTTTCTTTACCTGATCAAATGATAACATCAGTTGTGTTTGCATTGCACTGTTAGGCACATCTTTTGTTTTTGTTTCATATTTTTTTGATGTGTATAGAAAGAGTAACAAAGACACTTTGCATATACCCTTAGGTTTTAGACTAACATATTTTAAGAACAAACAACAATTACAGAAAAATAAAACCAAATAGACAGCAGGCCTACAATGAAAAAGTATTTAGACATAGACTGTATAGAGTGATTCAACTGCACACATAAACATAATAGATAAAATAAATAAATAATAGTAAAAGAAGGAGAGAAAAGTGAAGAGGAGGAAAGAGAGAGAAAAAAAAGGTGTGAGTATGGGGGGGATTACATTGTTGCAAAAAAATCCATGAACGGTTGCCATTTATTCTAGAATTTGTTCAAGTTTCCCCTTCTTGAATATCTAATTTTCTCTACTTTTAAAAAGGACATAGCCTCTTTAATCCATTGTGTACTGGAAGGAGCTGTTGTGGATTTCCAGTTAAGAAGGAGGTGGTGCTTAGCAATCAAGGAGGTAAAAGCTATTACTTACATTTCTTTAGTAGAGTATTGGGTATACTCTTCCGGAAGACCAAAAATGCTGATATGCGGTGAAGTGTGAAAAGTCTTTGAGAATACCTTAGACATGGTGTTAAAGTAAATTTGACAAAAGTTTGTCAGAGCTGGACAGAAGAAAAACATATGCGTAAGACTGCAGGGTGAGCCTCCACATCTGTCACAGACATCTACTGTATTTGGGAAAATCTGTGCCAACCTTGTCTTCGAATAATTACATCTAAATACAACTTTAAACTGTATCAAGGTCAAACGGGCACAAATAGAGGTTTTGTGAATGACCTGCAGTACGGATTCCCACCAGTGTTCATCAAAAATCAATCCTAGTTCACGCTCCCAAGTCACTTTCGTGTTAGTGGTCAAACGAGCATCATATGACTGAATAGAACTATAAATTCTTGAGATTAAAGACCTCTGTAAAATATTAAATTGTAAAAAATCACCCCATGGCTACTTAGGTGGAAGGTGGGGGAAGTTGGATTTTGCACAGTTCCTCACCTGGAAATATCTGAAAAGATGAGAGGGTGGAAGATTGAATTTAGTAATCAGATCTGCGAAAGAGCAAAAAACTCCTTCCTTATAAAAATCCTTAAAACATTTCAATCCCTTATCCTGCCCTAAGAAAAAAGTGGTATCGGTAAACGTGGGCTTAAACTCAGGATTTTTTAACAGTGGGGTTAAAACTGTGGGAGCAGTAAATTTAAACTGTTTCCTAAATTGAAACCATATCCTAAGCATAGCAGTAACCACAGGGTTGCAGGTAAGGCCAGAGGGGTTATATATAACAACAGTTTCAACTCTGTATGAGTCCTGGTGATGCTGTTAAAAGTAGGGGAGGTCTTCAAGTACATAGACAAGGGCTCTATTGCGAGTGTAAACAAGAGGGGAGATGGGGCAGCCCTGTCTACAACCTCTATTTAGAGAAAAAAAGCCAGACTGAATGTTATTGGTGACGATACTGGCACAAGGAAGTGTGTAAAGAAGGTGTAGCCACGATATAAAACTTTCACCAAATCCGAATTTAGCCAAGACTGCAAATAAATAATTCCATTCAACTCGATCAAACGCTTTTTCGGCATCAATCAATAGCACTACTTCAGGTATAGATGCTGTTTCTTTTGAATAAATTACATTTAACAAAGTACGAACATTATAATAGAGCTGACGCCCCAGTCAGTTCCTTAGAAATGATTATTGGAAGGACCTTTTCAAGTCGGTGAGCCAAGTCTTTTGCAGTAATCTTTGTATCAACATTCATTAAATATATTGGTCTAAAGGAGGTACAAAGATCAGCATCTTTGTCCTTCTTTAAAAGAACACTATTAGAGGCCCGTCTCAATGTAGGAGAAAGAGAACCAAGTGACAAAGATTCAACAACAACAGAATAATGTATTGGAATAAGTTTGGCCCGAGAAGCTTTAAAAAAATTCGACCAGAAACCTGGGGCTTTATTATTTTACATATATTTAATTCTTGAGTGGTCAGAGCAGAGTCTAATTGATGCTGCTGCAATACTCCCGATCCATCCTTAATGCGGGATATTAGATGTGAGGTTGCTTAACGACGCAACTGGTGAGCTAGTAACCTACCAGACTTGTCACCATGTTTGTAGTATTTCGGACAGGAGTGAAGTAACAGGCACTCTGCCTCATTAGTTGTGATAAGGTAGGGCTACATGACGCTTTGAAAGATCGTCAGATGGGGTGGCTACAAGCTGTGGGTCTACTGACTCTAAATCAGATGAGAGCTTCTGAATAGTCGACATCTTCAATGTCCTTATATGTGCAGAGTATGAAATTATCTGACCTCGCAAATATGCTTTTAAGGACTCCCACAGTAGCGCCTTAGAGATAGGTCCCGAATCAGATTGATTAAGAGCAATAAAATCATCTATTGCACCAAATTTATGAACTTTGTCATCTGATAAAAGTGAGGTGTTAAATTGCTAAAGGGTGGGATAGCGAGGTCCAGGGGAGATCTGAACATCTATGGACACTGGTAAGTTGCAGTGCTAAGTGGATCTGAAACAATAATTGGGTGATACGAAACATTTGTCACTTTTGGCATAAGTTTAGCGTCTACAAAAAAATAATCTATACGAGAAAAAGTCTGGTGTACATGCGAATAAAAAGAGTATTGTCTGCTGTTCGGGTTACGGAATCTCCAGGGGTCAACGCAACCATTACTGGACATGAAATTGCAAAGGGCTTTAGCCATTGGTGAACGGGTTGAGCCAGGTTTAGAACGGTTTAATTGAGGACCAGTTCATGTCCCCTCCAAAAATCAAAAAACAGTCACTCAGAGAAGGTAGGTTTTCAAACAACTTGTTCATAAAACCAGGATTATCAAAATGTGGTGCATATACATTAACTAATAGGATAGGCGCCCTAAATGGAGTACCAGAAACTATCAGGTATCTTCCGTCTTTGTCAGAAATTATATTAGTCAGGGTAAATGGGACAGATTTACCTATCAAGATGGCAACCCCCCTGGCCTTTGAGTTAAAGCTAGAATGGAATACCTCAGCAACCCACGGACATTTCAGTCTGACTTGATCTTTGGTCCTCATGTGGGTCTCCTGCAAAAACACAATGTCAGGTTTCAAGCGCTTTAAGTGGGAGAACACCCCAGACTGCTTAATAGCACCCACTAAACCTTTAATATTCCAACTGATAAATCTTACATTTGAGCTTGAGACATTAACCATGAGAAGTGCAAATTAAAATAGGAGGCGACCAGGGTCTCAGCCCCTTACCACAGGGACAAGGGGGAAAAAGAAAGAGAGAAGAAAGAGAGAGAAAGAAAAAAAGGGGGGGGGGCTAGATTTCCATGTGGTTCACTGTAATGAAAATTACATGTTAGGGCTCTCTTAACATGCAAAACTAAGCAGCAGATGTTAGTGAACACACTGTTTCAACTGATCAAATCATTGAACTATTATCTGCAGTATCCCCAGACTCTGGAATTGCACGATTTTGAGCTGTTGAGTGAGGAGAACATCGTTGTTGCCTTTACATGCTTTAAGGCCACATGCTCTCTTGAAACACGAGTTAGAATAATTTTATAAACTTCATGAAAGGCTTTCTCTGACAAATTCTTAATTATCTGGGCCTTCTTCTGTATTGAGCAAATTATATGTGAAGTTGATGAAGGTTCCCAGTCACCCAGGTCATGGTAACAGATGTTGGAGATTCCACCAGCACATGAAGACACCACACACTGCAGCCTGACCCCCAAAGTTCAATCTGGAGCTTCTCTGTCAGTTCTGTTTTTAATATTGATTCCATTTCAATTTCTGTGGTTTAGAGCTACAGTATTATCAGAGATTTTTGCTTTAATCCCATATGATGGTGTGATCCTAACTCCATTATGTCAGATTTAGGTTGATCTCCCCTTATGTGCTATTATCAATCACACACTGACCTACATTCTCCGCACTCTACATATCCTAGCCCCATCATACATCCAAGCAGGAAACTGTTATCTTCTTTCTATGATGTAGAGATTTGATGTTGTTTTTGTAATACTAGAACTGCATGTGAATTAAGTTAAAGTAAAGAAGTTCCTGAGCAATATTGTTCTAATATGAACATTTGTCCCTCTCTTAGGCAAACCTTTGTTTTGTGGACATTGACAACCACTACATTGAGCTTCCTGAGGACTTTCCCCACCTTCCCAACAAGACTGAGTTCATCCAGGAACTCGGCGAGGTGCTGCTTCGATTTGGCATTTCTCCCAACACGGGGGCTCCTCCACGGACCCGCGCCTGTCCCGGCAGCACCCCCTCCACCCCTGGTAGGGAGCACAAGACTGTTGCTCTCCGTCAGCTAGAGGATGACGGGCGTAACGGCAACCTGGCAGGAGAGGAGCTTGCTGTGCTGGAACTACTACAGGAAAATGCCACCCTGGAAAGACTACATGAGCTGACCAAGCGCACCGGTGTGACAGTGGCCCACGTTGAAACTCTAAGAGGCAAAGTCAAAGCTCAGAGCGCTGAGTGTCAAGGAGGTCTGACAGCAGCTGAAGAGGATGAGCTAAAGAATGCCAAGCTGAACATCCAGCTGAGGGAGGTGTTTGCCAGCCGCTTCACCACCATGTTTGCCGACTATGAAGCCTTTGTCATCCAGAGCGCCCCGGACTTGGAGTCCTGGCTCACAAATAGGGAACAGATGCACAACTTCGACAAGGTGACTTAATCGAGCACAAACAGAGTTCTTTCTAAACTAAGTTATCTATGTGTGTCCATCTTTAACAGCTACTTCACCTACAAATGAAAGCAGTTACGTAGTTCACAAAACATTTCAGGAAACAGCAAAACAGCATTGCAGCATCCTTCAAAACAACTGGAGTAGATGGGGACTTGTTTTAGTTTTTTTCCCTTTGCCATGTGTTAAATTTGTTGATGTACTGTTATTACAAACATCAATCCTCCCTTACATATACACATACTGGATATCTGCTTCACAGCAAATGTTTTCCAGCAGTTCAGTAGAAATATGGATTTCTGTTCTCTGATAGAAATCTGCAGAAAAGCAGCAGAAAATGTGTGTTTGCATTTAAAGGACAAGGGTGATCAAAGTGATTGAATAACGTGATTTCATGTGCTGCCTATAATTAATCTAAACAGGCTGCAGCTGGCTGACATTAGAAAACTAACATTCCATATATTTCTCTTCTCTATTCTCTTGAACTCTGTGACCATGCTTGCTTCAGGCATCGTTCCTGTCAGACCAGCCAGAGCCCTACCTTCCGTTCCTCTCCCATTTCATTGAGACGCAGATGTTTGCCACCTTCATCGACAACAAGATCATGTCCCAGTGGGAGGAGAAGGAGCCGCTGCTCCGTGTCTTTGATGCGCGCATCGACAAGGCCCGCCTCTACAATGTACAACGTGCTCCCAGCCTCCGATCTTCCATCTACCAGAGGTGCTCCATCCTCAAGGAGTCTGGTAAGCTCAGCATGGAGAAGTGTGAGTGCTAGAACGTGTTGGAGTGTGCTTTACTTCACAGAAAACAGGATTAAAATTGGAGCAGGCGTGGTTGGAGAGGCTTATCTACATCAGAGAAGTGGTGTTTTGAATTGGCAGCAGGAAGGAGCTCATGCTGCATACTGATTTTCCATTAGGAGAGGTCAAACAGGGTGGCACTATATTCTGATGAATACTAGTGTATCCTGCATTACCACAAGCGCACACTCTGATGCCGTCCTACTGCAATAGTTTTTGGTTAGACTTTTTTTCTTATCTTCTCAATTAGTGCTGCTTGGCCTTCAATTGGGCTTCAGTGTGCAGTTTGAGGCAGGAGGTGAGTGCACTGTAGTGACTCAGACTGTTGGAGGCCAACAGGGAATCTGTGAGGCTGCGGTTTACTTTGCTATAAGTTCATGGTTGTAACCATAGTTCTATGAACCCTGGATGACTGCTAGAGGCAGTGATTATCACTCAGTGTTTTCCATCTCGCTTACACACATAGGTCGATTATACTGTATCTATCATCAAATTGAGACCTCGGATGACCCCTGACCAGGTATAAGTACCAGTGTCATCCACAGAATCTCTCCCACTGAGTTTTCTCACAGCTAACAAGATTCCATGTTACAGTGGAACATGTGCTGTTTGAAGAGAGTGCATTCTGATCCAGGCGTGTGTTACAAAGGCAGGTTTTCCGCAGGAGGCTCTAAAGAAAAACAACAAGACAGAAGGCTGCAGTGATAAAGGTGAAGCCGGGCCAAGGTGTGCCTGAAAAAAAGCACTACCAGGCGCCTATGCTTACCGTCGTGAATCTGACTGCAGGCGATCCATTGCCATGCAAATGACTGAGCCCTGGAGCCATCCTCTGAGCCTTCTGTAGAACTATGAGTTGAAGGCTCAAAGGCATGAGAGGGCCCCTCCTAACCAAGGTCAATGAAGAGAGTAGCTGAAGCTGCTAACAGCATAACAAATTCAGCCAGCACTAGCTCAAGCATGGATGGATAGAACAAGCTCGTCTTCCTCTGCACCAGCACCAGGGTGGATGGACAGGAGTAATCTTTTTTTCTCCACAGAGAAAATCATATTTTTTATTAATTTCCCAGCCAAATTGCTTTCACTACTATTGAAAAACAAAAGCCCAAGCATTATATTGATGATAATCTTTAAATATGCTCGGCCCGTGATCATGCTCAGGTCAGGCTTGAACCCTGGGCCTTTGAGCAGGGTCACTGTACATGGATTAGAAACTTTACCAACTGGGCACATTGGGGCCCCAGGAGGGGAAACATTTAAATTAGAGGAGAAAGATCTTCATTGACTGATTTTATGTGCTTAAACAAAGTAAATAAACACACTGTCTTTGCTTTCATTACTGAATAAACAAAAGTTGCATGTCAGAATAATATATGTATAGTATATTCTCAAATTATAACTATTGATGCATGAATGTTTTTTTTTTTTTATTTGATGTAAAAGAAATGTTTTTTATTTTTAAAACTTTTCCCAATCAAAGTGTTATCTAAATGGATTCTGTCCTCCTGACAGCTCAGGCCATTGAGCAGCGGCTGATGAAGATTGACCACACCGCCATCCACCCACACCTGCTGGACATGAAGATTGGTCAAGGCAAATATGAGCAGGGATTCTTCCCCAAACTGCAGGCTGACGTGCTTAACACAGGGCCCATCAATAACAAGTGAGTCAACCTCCATACATGAAACCAGCATGTGAAGTCAGCACTTACCACCAACACTTAATTGACTCGCTGGGCTGATTTTTGTACTGCTTATCTGGTGTACTTCATGTGTCAGCTCAAGAACCAAATTTTCATTTTTGTATCCGTTTCGGTGCTCTTTCAGATATACTCTTCACTATTTGACTACGTGTCTTAGACCTTACTTGATCTTATTTGGTATCCTGTTTTTTGTACTGACTTGCATTTTTAATTCTTTGTTGTGTTGCATTTTCACTTTCATTTGATTAATTATGCATATATCAATATCTGTCTCTTTGCAGAGGAAAAGAAAAACTTAGTGATAGTTTTAACCTTTAAGGGAATACTCTACACAAATGTGCTAGTTTAAGCCTTTATTGGACAGCCAGCAGGAGAGAAATGACGGGAGGTGAAGACCCTTCAACCCTAGGGCCATCAGGGCACCTCTGGTCTGAGCAATTTGTCACTTTGGACAAAGACCAGAAGTCCCTAATCTCAATCCTGACAAATGCGATTTCACTCTGCTGCATGTAGCGAGCCAATTCCTCTTTGAGTGTTTAGTAGTCCTTGCCTGGATTTCACCTTCAAAAAATATTCCTCACATCGCAGTAGACGGAGTTACTACATAATCATTACCTGGTGCAACACCATGCTGCCTTTCTGAAGCATGAGTAGCGTTATTTCTCTAAATCAATTTAATCACTTCAGAGCGCACACTAAACATGCGGCGAGGCATTACCAAATGAACACAAGTTGTCCTGAATGGACATAACATCTAGTCTAGTGCCATGACTGCAAAGCATGACAATGGGTAAAGACGGAATGGAGTGCATAGAAAACCAATGGGTGCACAGTATTCCGACCCTCCCATACATCGCGCTGATTCGCTAGCACACCGCCAATCAGAGAATCCAGACGTCCGACGGCCAACCTCCTCAGACTTCGCATGTAGAGTCTGAGCAGACAACGCCCGAAAGGCTCCGAAAGCTTCCGACGTAGCTGAACACACCAAACATATTTGTTCCCAACTTCGTCCTAGTCTCTCCAAACGCTTCAGACGTCCAACGGTTGGGCCAGTGTGTTCCTGCCTTTAGTCTCATTAATCCACAACAGTCATTTTAAATGCACAGAAGAGAACTGGATCAAACCGCCGGCAAAATCCCGGTCCAGCTCGGAGCTCCAGGTATAAATCTGCTTGTTTCTTGTCGTGGAAGTGAGCTCTGTAGTGACTGGCTCTGGTGCGCATGTGGCTATGGTGTGCAGTGACTGGCTCTGGTGCGCACATGACTGTGGTGGCTACAGTTAGCAATGCTAGCAAAATTCATAAAGCATTTATGAAATAAATCATTAATGGTATTATTGCAGTACAAACAAATGTGACGTTGCACATCCTTGAACCAAGCAGCAGCCATGTTGAAACTCTCAGGTCAGTCTGATCCTGATCTGCAGAGATATTTCAGGAACAGACACGCACACACACGCGCGCACACACACAGACACACACACACACACAGATTCCTTGCTTTTATAGAGAGATATTTGCTATAATTTACAATAAAAGTTTTGTTTTTATTCCTTGTCATGCACCCCTAGTTTCTGTGAATGACATAAAAACCTTTTTAACAGTAGTGATAAAAGTTGTAATTTCACCTTAACTACAGGTGGTCTCATAGGAGTGCAAGAGCTCAGCGAACAAAAGACCATCACAGGCAACAAACGGAACATCTGAGCCTCGACAGCGACCTGAAAGAGGTAGAAAAACCTCACAGCCGACCTGTAACCTTCCCCTTGAACTTCCCTCTCCCCTCCTCTGCTCTCTAACATTATGTGGTGTACAAGCATGTCTTTATCTTTCTGTACGTTTTTTTTCGTTCTGCAGTTTAATTCTTGTTGTTTTCTGTTTGAGCTTTTGTTTGTTACTTTTCCATCAAGACTTCATCTGCTCGCTGCCTTCTGTTTTCTTTCCATTCTTCTCTTTTGTTCCCATCTTTCCTGTCCGCTTGCTCGTGTGTCCCATGCCGTTTGGTTGGGGGTTGGGTCGAACCTTCCTTCCTCCTCTTCAGCAGGTGGAGGGCTGTCTGATCCTGCAGAACTCCATGGCGTTTTGGGAGTGGGACAATGCGTCCCCTCCACCTAACAAACCGCCTAAAAAATCTGCCTCTGCATCCTGCCTGGTATGTGAAGGAGCTGCCTCTGTTGTGGACTCCCTTTCACAGACCCCACCACCACCACCTCCACCCCACACCTTACACACATTCAAGGTTTCCCACTGTTCTAAAGGTCAAACTATTTTGAGAGCTTTTCTGTGCAATTCAACTCTTGTATTTCCCCTCTCCTACACTTATCTTAAGGGGACAGTTCACCCCCAATTCTAAAATTTAATAGTTATAAATGCTAGTCTGACTGGGCCCTGAAAAGATGCTTTATTCTGGTAGGTACTTGCAGGGAGCCCAATGGAGTCACAGTATGGGAAATGTGGAAAAAGCTGTGATGTTTCAGTTATGACATCAGTGGGAACCCTGCTCACCTCCCAACACACACATCCTTTCTTAAATTACATCCCCTGTCACATCCATTCTTGTTGACTCACATTTATCCTTTGACATGTTTTTCACAACTCTTCACTTTAATAAAAAGAAATCACAAGCCATAATCATTATAATATTTCTACTCCAGGAGTGGCATTCTCTGTTTAATTATGCAGCATATTTTGTCATATTCACAATGTCCACAGAGAAACAGACAGAAATGAGACACAGCTGCTGTTTGAAATCAGATAAATGTATCTGTGCCACATTGAAGTAAATGTTTTTTGACACATCCTGTTAACTTAGCAGAATGTGTGTGCTTCTGAGGCTTAATATCTCAACCGTTCAATCAAAAAGAGACAACAGATATGGTTCAGTTGAGGCAGTTCAGGCCTGATTGTAATGTGTAGTCTCCAGAATTCACTAGTTTCTTCTGTTTGATCTTCAGAAGTACATGCAGGAGGCCCGCAGCCTGGGGAAGAACCTTCGACAGCCCAAACTGTCTGATTTGTCACCTGCTGTCATCGCCCAGACCAACTGGAAGTTTGTGGAGGGGCTGCTAAAGGAGTGTCGCATGAAGGTGAAACATCTAAACACAGCATCTCTCAGCATGTAGAAAGGACCGAATTCATTAGTACAGTCATTTACTGACATCATGACTGACACCTTTCCTGAGTCTGATAAGATCTGTGGTTTTCACAAACTTAAAGATGATAGCTCAGGACGAAGGCACACTTGGCTGCAGAATTCTGCAGATTTTTTCAGAAATTTAAATGATTAACTGCTAAATAACTGCTAAGATACAAACACAGGAATATAAGAAACTTAATTGTTTCATAAATATTTAGATGGTTTATTCGAAAGGCTCTTTGCTCCTGTGTTGGAGTGCACAGAGACACACACAGACCCACTGTCATCTAACCTTAATGAAAGGCATGAGAAGACATGCCTTTTTCCATCAAGCACAGACTTTGCATCCTCATGCATCCTCACCATTTTTATTATCAATAAGGGGTATTTCACCCACTATTTATGGGCAGCTATGAGCTGCCCATAAATAGTGGGTGAAATACTGTGCTCCATCACTGCACAGGAGCGAGCTGGCCTCAACAAAATCAAGCAAGCCCTCTATCAGAAAGGAGTGAAGTTCAGGCTTCTCTTCCCTGCTCGCCTTCAAGTTTCGTATGAGGGTGAAACTTTTGAGATTCCGGAGGACGTGCACGCATTTTATAACGAGCAAGGGATGGATAAAGAATAGGGCGCACTGTATAGTGTTCCCCCCTGTCACCCACACATGGATCTCCCTGCATCGCCTGTTTGGATAAGGCCATGTGTTCCTGCCACTGTGTGCTGCCTTGAAGACTTACTGTTTAGAGGACATCTTCGGTGGGCGTCATGGTAACCATGGAAACTGGTAGGCACATGGCTGTGTTTACTCTTATCATGCCCCAGGAGCAATATGCATAGACTTGTTATATTTTGCTCGTCACAGTGGGGAATTTGTTTACTTCCATTTGTACAATGTAGGTACCATATATGACTTAATCATTATTATTATTATTTATTTTTTTCTCTGTCCTGAGTATATTGGTAGTTATTAAACCGGTTTCAGTGAGACCTTGGTTTGACTGATGTGCCTCAGGTGCACTCATATCTATCTCATATAAGGCGTTGACTATTAGGCACTTTATTTAATCATATAATTACTTATTTTCTCTTCTCAACCTCACTACCTTTTGTTGTTTGCTTTTATTTATCTGTACTATGTGCTGTCCCGCAGTTGGGTTTATGAAGTGGGATGTTTCTTTACTGGAGGCACATATCGAGGCAAACTTACTGATGGCCTGTTTTTCCCAGTTAAATGTTAAGACTAATGTTGCTTTTCTGTAATCATATGTGGTTCCTTACGTGGTGTATATTTTCCAAATTGGTCACTGGGATGACCTCTTGAACAAGAGAAGTTTATGGATGCCTTAGGAAGGAAGGAAGTGTTATCCTGTTGGGATTGAAGATGTGGTTGTATTTGGTTTGTATAAGGGTATGGGGAGTGGGCAGGCTGTGGAGGGATTCTTTAAGGTCCCTTTTTTATGTGTGTTTGTTGTTTTTGCTATATGTTTTGTTTTCTCCCGCTTTTTCTTTGGCTCGGGAGTCACGTCAGGTCTGGGAGAGTTAATGCTCCATGTTTCCTTATGACATGATGAATCAGGGTAAGACTCTTAGCTTTATCTCCTGGAACCTGAAGGGCGTCAACCACTCCATTAAACGTAATAAGGTAATGACTCATTTAAAGCAACTCAGGGGTGACATTTTCTTTCGTCAGGAAATTCACCTCTGCTCCTCCTAGGTTAACCATATCAAGCGACCCTGGATAGGGGATGTATTTCATTCTAAGTTCCCAGTAAGGGCAAGGGGTGCAGCTATTCTCATAGAAAAGAGTGTTCCATTTGAGTTATCGAACTCCATTGAAGACCCTAATGGTTGATTTGTAACTATTTCTGGTAGACTTTGTGGCATGCCTGTGGTTTGGCCTGTGTTTATGCACCTACATGGGATGATGATAAATTCATTTCAAGTTTTTTCTCTTCCCTCCCTAAAGTGGATGATCACTACTTAATTATTGGTGGCGACTTTAATTTAGTTCAAGACCCCTCCCTAGACAGGTCTTCCTCTAATCCTCAGGTGTTATCCAAGTCATCCAAAGTCCTTGACACATATAAGACCAGTTTAGGTTCATTTGACCCATGGAGAGCAAAATCCCATTCAGACAAAGCTTTTTCCTTTTTTCACATGTCCATCATTCATTCTCTCAGGTTGATTTTTTTCTCTTGGATAATTATTTTTTATCAGAAGTTCACTCATGTGAGTACCATAGCATTGTTATTTTCTTTCTACTTTCTTTTCTACTCTTCACAATGTCCTCCAGATTTTTGGAATGGTGATAACCCTCCAGATAAGATTATCTTCCCTAAAATAAATGTGGATTTGTGTAGGGAGCTGGGAGGCCCAATCACTATCAAGGAAGTGCAGGAGGCGATTATGTCACTTCAGAACGGTAAAAGTCCAGGCCCTGATGGGTTCACTATTGAGTTTTTTAAGCTATTCTCTGACATTATTGCTCCAGCCCTCCAGAAAATGTATAATGAATCCTTTGCTGAGGGCCATCTCCGTCCCACCCTGTCGGAGGCCTCCATTTCTCTCCTGCTTAAGAGTGACAAAGACCCTCTCATGTGCGGTAGCTTTAGGCCCATTTCCCTCTTAAATGTTGACCTAAAGATCCTGTCTAAGATCCTAGCCCAACGCCTACAATGGGTCCTACCAAGTATAGTATCAACTGATCAGACGGGTTTCATGCTTGGAAGACACTAATTTCATAACACGAGGAGGCTCTTAAATATCATTAGCTCTCCTAGTTCGAAAATTCCTGAAGTGATTATCTCACTCGATGTGGAGAAGGCCTTCGAGAGGGTGGAGTGGAGCTTCCTTTTCTTTGTTCTGCAGGAATTTGGTTTCAATCCAGAATTTATATCATGGATTAAATTGCTTTATGCCAGCCCAGTCACCTCAGTCCACACTAACGGACTTCAGTCTGCCCCATTTCCCCTTCATTGTGGGACCAGACAGGGCTGCCCCCTTTCCCCCCTCCTATTTGCCATAGCTACTGAATCTCTAGACATTTGGCTGTGTCAGGAGGGTGGGTTTGAGGGAATTATCAGAGCTGGAAAAGTTCATAAATTATCATTGTATGCCGATGACCTCCTGTTATACATGTCTAATCCAGCTGCCTCTCTGCCTGTGGTTATAAATATCTTTGAAAAATTCGGATTTTATTCAGGCTATAAACTTAACCTCAACAAGAGTGAACTTCTTACCATCAATTCTTTGGCCAAAAATATACCCCCATCTTTTTCCCTTTTAAATATGCTACAGGCGGATTTAAATGTTTGGGAGTGTATGTCACAAGTCCAATTAATCAACTTTTCTCCCAAAAATTTTCTCCCCTCCTTGAGAGGTGTAAATTAGACTTCGACAGATGGTCTTGTCTTCCGCTGTCCCTAATAGGTTGTGCTAATTTAGTTAAAATGGTTGCTTTACCCAAATTTACCTATACCTTTTTTTACATATCCCCATCCTTATTAAAAAGTCCTTTTTTAGATCACTCTCAATTAAGTTCCTTCCTCTGGGGCAATAAAAATCCACGCATCAGAAAATCAGTGCTACAGCTCCCAAGAGTTCTGGGTGGCTTAGCATTGCCCAATTTCTTACACTATTACTGGTCCTGTAATATTCATAAACTTCTATACTGGATTAACAACTCAGCAGATGAAGAGAGACCTGCATGGGTGGATATGGAATTGGGATCCTCTAAAATCTCTCTTCACTCCCTGGTTTGCTCCCAACTCCCTTTGTCTGCCTCCCAAATTTACCTCAAATCCAGTGGTAGCTCATTCTGTCAAAATTTGGACTCAAATTAGGAAAAGCCTAGGCCTCCATAGAACCTCAGACCTCTCCCCCATTGTAAACAATCACCTATTTCTGCCCTCTTGCACGGATTTGACTTTTCGGACTAGGTTTGACAAAGGGATAACAAATTTAAGGACCGTTATAACAATGGGACTTTTATGTCCTTTTCTGAGCTCTCGAATAAATTTGATTTGCCTAAATCCCATCTGTATCGTTTTTTTTCAGATAAGGCATTTTGTTCAAAATCAGAACCCCAAATTCCTGAGTCGACCCCCGGAAACTCTGGTTGACTCTTGTCCCGGAACAAAAGCGGCTAATTTCTAGCATTTACAGCCTTACCAATTCAACTATTGACAATCCAGCGTCCGGTCCCAAGGACTCTTGGGAGCAAGAACTTGGAGCCACTCTTCCTGATGATTATTGGAAACAAGTCTTACGGTTAGTTCATTCCTCTTCAATCTGTGCGAGACACAGCCTCTTACAGTGTAAAGTGGTACACAAAGTTCATTACACTAATCTGAGGCTGTCTCAAATTTATCCCCAATGTAACCGACTCCTGTAATAGGTGCAAACAATCCCCAGCCGACCATTCCCATATGTTCTGGTTTTGTCCCAGGCTTGCCACATTCTGGTCGGAAATCTTCAAAACTCTTAGCACAGCTTATAACACTACTATCTCTCCTGAACCTCTCCTGGCTTTGTTTGGTGCCCCTTTGCAGCCTCTTGCTTCCGGGGTCATGCGGACCGTTCTTGCCTTTCCCACCCTGTTGGCCAGGCATCTTATACTCCTAAACTGGAAACTCCCCCGACCTCCATCTTATAGCAGTTGGGTGAAAGAGGTGTTACTGACCACTAGACTTGAAAAGCTCAGGTTCTCCCTCAAAGGTTCCTTAAATTCATTTGAAACAACATGGAGACCTCTCTTAAATTATATTGAATCGCTCCTTTTGCCCAAAGCAGCATTGTAGTGAGACAACAACATCACGACACACATTAAAATGGCAAGTAAGAATGCAAAACAAAGCAAAAATGACTCTGCGCCCCCCAATGCTCTAGCTGCTGACAAGCTTAGCTAGAGAAGGTTAGGCTTTCCTTAAAAGGGTCCTCAAGCAGTTTCTATAAGATGTGGCAGCCCTTCATTGCATACACTGACTCTCTGCCTATTGTAGCAGAAACCAACTGAGCCCACCCCCCTTTATCAATCTATTAATTAATTAATTAATAGATTTTTATTTCTTTTATTTTATTTCATTTTTGTCTGTAACCAAGTACCATGTACGTAATTATTATGTATCTGTATTTTTCCTTAGTCTCAGGTCTATTTACATTGTTTCCTTGTTTGTAACTTGTGCCTTGCACATGTATGTCGTGAGAATGAATGGACTGAATGTGTGTAGTTCAGGGTGGGTGGTAGGGTGCCTGGGTGCCACTCCTGGGCCGATATGGGTTAATAAGAATGGATCTTTTAACCTGTTTTGGAATCACTGCCTGTTATAAGAACTGAGATCCTGACTGTTCTATGAAAAACCAATAAAAAAGTTTGGGGAAAAAAATATATATATTGAATCTTTGGTATCTCTGCCTGACAGTGACGTCTGAGCCCCCCCTCCCCTTTTGTATTTTATCATATTAATTTGTTTTATTTATTTATATTTTTTATTTGTTTTATTTATTTATTTATTTATTTATTTATTTATTTATTTATTTCCTAACACTTTTCTTTCATTTATGTACTTATTTCAGTATCTTCCTTATTTATGTACCTGTTTTGTTTTATGAACATCATACTCTTCATATGTCAATATTGGATTACTTTTGAGAATTGCTTTCTCCCGGGTATGGTGGGATTGTGGGAGGGATAAAAAAATGGAAAAAATGAAGCCCTCTCTGTTATATTGTACTGTCATGATGTTGTCTGTGAAATGGCTCCCAATAAAGAAAGAGTGTGTTTGAAATCTCTATTTTTAAATAATCACATCTCAATAATGTTCTTTCAACAGTGGAACTATGTTGTTAATAGAGAACTCTTGACATTCTTTAGCCAACCCAGTACCTCAGAGTAGCACATAAATGACTATCCCCTAAAGTCATACTTATAGCTATCTTCATGTTGTGTTTTATGTTCAGACTAAGCGTATGCTGGTGGAGAAGATGGGATGGGAGGCGGTGGAGCTGGGTCATGGTGAGGCCAACATTACTGGACTGGAGGAGAACACTCTGATCGCCAGCCTGTGTGACCTGCTCGAGAGGATCTGGAGCCACGGGCTGCAAGTCAAACAAGTCAGTGAACGGGCATACACACACACACACACACACACGTAGTCAGAGGAATTTTTAAACACACAGGGAAACATAAATAAAGCTTCATACTCAAACTTGTGTACTTGCATCAGATTCATTATAAAGTCAATCTGCTGGCACACACCCACTTCAGTGGTTAATCAGGTGTTTATGATCTTATCGGATATAGAGGCCGAGAGGTTCTGTTATCCTGATAAATCCTCTTTATGTGTGTGTATAATTTCTCCCTTCATCAGTCATCTGCCTTTATGTGTGTGATTAGTGTGATCTTAAACACTCTGCTGTGGCCTCTCAGGGGAAGTCGGCCCTATGGTCCCACCTGCTGCACTACCAGTCCCGAGAGGAGAGGCTGCTGGAGCAGCAACAGGTGGAGTCACCAGGTAAGACACACACACACACACTCACATATATAATATATTCAATATTTAAATCTTCCAAATCTTTGATACATGAGATATTAGTTATATGTAACTTTTCAGTCCCATTCATAACATTTGACTCATTTTCACGTCAACCTCTCTTCATCCTCTATCAGCTCCAAGTAGCTAATAGAATATTGTGAATCCTTCATTCTCACCCCACCATAAGGATGCTTCATACTCTCATAAATTAAATAACAATCATATATCATGGCCAATGTGCATTTAGCGTAGCTTTCTATCCTGCATCATCTAACACATATTTCTGACTGCAACTAAGCCATCATATGCTGTATCTCTCCTTAATAGTGTCACATGTTCCTGAGAGGAGGAAGTCTGATTGTTCCATAGCGTTGCCGTCTGTTCGTGTGTCTCTCATACAGGATATGAGGTGTGTGATGCTGTCTTCTAATGATGGAAGATGTCTCATTGGGTTGGCAGAAGAAATTCACAACTTGTCATGTCAGTCATGTGTCTGTAGCCAAAACTCTTCAGAATTTGCCTAAGAAACCCGAATTCATGTAGGAAAAAGTTCCACAAACAAAGATGCTTGCAACAAAGATATATTCTTCTTCCAGGGGAGTAATTGAATAATATAGTGATGAGGGTGGATGTTTATGCCCATGTGCCTGTTTTTATGAGCCTGTGAGATCTCTCTACTGTCTGTCTACTCAGGCATATCCAGAGTATGTCAGAGATAAAGACAGATGTGGGACGAGCGAGAGCCTGGATCCGTCTGTCCCTGGAGAAGAAGGTGCTCTCACAGCACCTCAAACAGCTGCTGTCCCAGCAAGCCTTAACCAAGTGAGCGCGCAGAAAAAACTCACACACAAATATACTCACACACTGATAAGAGAGATTGATTCCCATGTTCTCATCTCAGATGCAGCTGCACTAATGTTATTGCATGTCCCAAAGATTATTCAATGTAAACAAACTAATTTGTGCTCATCCCTGAATAAAGATAGACCGCTATGGTTTTTTCAGAGCCCATACCGATACCGATTATTAGTAGTCAAGGAGGCCGATAACTGATATTTGGAGCTGATATTCATTTGCAGTAAAAGGGAAAAATTATTGGTGTCAGCATTTTCAATAATACAAACTCAAAGAATTAACCTGAGTGTTTTTACACATAGACTTAAGTCTATCCATCTGCAATAAGGGTTTGAAAAAAAGAGAGAGACTTAAAAGTGGGGCCACATGCTGACATATGCTCAACTCATCATGCTTAATTTACTACAGCAGTTGGGGAGCCTGTAGTTGATTTTATTATGCAATTGTTTTATTTTACCAACATATGATAGCAGGGACACTGTCATTCAAAACTAGCCTGCTACATTACTTACGATGAATGTAACTATAGCTGAAAAAAATAGTACAATAACGATAGAGACTATTCATCCCTGAACACCATGCAGTTCATGTAGGCTTTATGATGCAGTTGCATGATGTCTAAAGTCTTGAACAGCAATATTCTGCTCCTTTCTACAAGAAACTGTCAAAGACAGCCACAGGACACACAACATGACAAATATGTCATTTTCTGCTGCATGAAATCTCTCAGTCAACACAGAAAAAGATCAAGTGAAAGAACTTGGTAGTTAAACAGCCATTATTGCCCTACAGTTTTCTCTCAGACGGTGCTTTGCTGTCAGTTTCTGCAGCTTCTCATGTGGCTTACACACACACACACACACACACACACACACACACACACACACTTCTTACTTTTATCACTACTTCCCCATCAATATTATCTGCAACCTTGTTTCAAGTGATTAAACTGTTAAAAACACTAAATTGCCTACAACATCTTCACTTTAATAATCAGTGTTTATCATAGGAACAGACAGCTGCCGCTGACGTATTGGGCCTCACAGTTACGTTAGTAGTCGTGAGTTGTAGAGTTTCTACAGTCTGCTGAGCGTCTACAGCCAGAGAAGAAGAAAGCGGACCGGTGGGTTAACGTTACGCTAAAAGCTAATCAGCCTTCACCTCAACGTGCTTCCCTGCAATAAAACTGGACTGAATTGAGTTTATTAGGTTTTTACTCTTTCACTCACACACACGGACTATTTCCATATTGATATTAGCGAGTGATTAACATGCTCGTCTGGAGGGACTGCGCGTGAGCAGAGCTGCCGCTTATGTTTGTATAACGTTAATGGGCTCACATTTATGTTACTAGTAGTTGTGAGTTGTAGAGGACTGGGATATTTATTACAATTTCGGGAGAGTCTGCTGCCTTAGCTTACCTTCGGAACCAAGCCCCCAGGAACAGCGCCGGGCTATGAATCCAGTTTTACGTGGTGGCTAAACTTTTTCTCCTCTCCGCTGTGTGCGTGAGCACTGTGCATGCACAGCTTTCACTACTGATTGGCCGTTACCCCTGCCTGTAACCAATCAGATGGTGCTGTGGGTGGGACAATGCTGGAGACAGAGTAGGGGCAGCAGACAGAGAGGCTCGGCTGCACCACAGCCAGAATAACCCAGTTTAAAATTGATCTCTTATCGGCCATTGGATTAAAAAAAGGCTGATGCCGATATGCGTCATAATGCCGGCTATCGGCGCCGATAATCGGTCGATCCCTATCCTTGAAGTTATTTCCCACAAATCTGTGTCTCTTTGTGTGGCTTTTCGAAGCTTTGTCTCAGTGCACTTGAGTGTGCTCACTGTTGCCACCTATTGGAGAGGCAGTGGCTTCTCTCTTGCACAGCAGCCTCTAGTGATGGGAGCGGCAGTTCTTTTTACTGAACTGAATCTCTAGAATCCGTTCAGTAAAATGATTCGTTCAAAAGATTCGTTCACCGAATCGTTCAGGACTCTCCAGCTCCCTGAACTGATAAGCAGCCAAATGATCCGTCATTCAGTTCATAATTCAGCCCTGAGGTTCACGTTCACTTACTGAGGGACGGTGCGTTCACGGACTATAGTACACAATCATTCACAGGAGACGCAGTGCTGGTCTGAGTGGTATACATGCACTAAAATTATTACACGGTGAAAGTGTCCTCTGTGCACAGTAAAATCACTTAACATGATGCTACTCGGATGTTAGCAACACAGCGCTAATTTTAGCAGTGCGGTTACTGAATGTAAATCATCTCCTCTGCCCTGAGTGAGTGAGAGACATAGTGCCACTTTCAGCACAGTGCGTGAATGAGAATCACGTCCTCAGTGACGGTTCTCTGCCTGCAGTAGGTTCATGAACGAATCACATCGCAAACGAGAATTACATCCTGACAGTTCTCTGAGTGAGTCGCGGCATTTCCACTCCCGGCTGGCATGATCGCGGCTGAGCTCAACTGAACTGAGAAAGGAACGAATCAGTCCATGAAGTGATCCCGTTCACTTCATTCACTGAAAAGATCCGTTCTTTCAAACAACATGTCCATGACCGACACAACACTAGCAGCCTCCCAGTTCATGTTGATTTAAAATCCGCTTGACTATGGACACTGACACCTGTCTTCCAGCATCTTCTAAGTCATAGCAGACTTGTTTTTTGGTGGTTTTTGGTTGACTGTTGTCCACTCTTAGCAAACCTGCCATGTTGTTCTGTCTCAGCAGGAACCTTTATAAGCGTTATGCCTTCTTGCGCTGCGAGGAGGAGAAGGAACAGTTCCTCTTCCACCTGCTCTCTCTCAACACCGTCGACTACTTCTGCTTCACCAGTGTCTTCACCACCATTAGTAAGTCCTCCATCAGCTGCACGATCTGTGACATCTCTTCAACAGCTGAGCTCACTATTAAATCGAAACCTCAGCCCAGATTATCAAACCTCTATCAGAACACAAGACACTGAGCATTCCAGTACTTTTTTAGAAACAGTAACACATATTAACTTTATCTGAGAAGATAGTTGCACGGAAAATAAGTGCCATACCTGTAGTTTATGAACACCAGGGGATAATAAAGGCTTAGATGTGGTGAACAAAACTGGATGATTTAATATTGTGTTTCTGTGAGATTTGTTGTGATGTTTTCCCTCCTCCTGGAACCCTTGTACAGCTTTTATTGAATTATTGTTAGAAATAATGAATGGCTTGTGAATGCCATACAGTGTCACAAGCCAAACAGTTTTGAGGCCGCTGATCTCAACTAACCCACTGTAAAAACAAAGGCACTTTGTGAACAGATTAGTTCACATAACTCGCTATGCCAGCCTGTTGGGTCAAAGTTGAACAAGGAAATATCTTTGCAATGTAAAGGATGTCAAGTATATTTATCTAATGAAGTTGATGGGTAAAATGTAGTCAGCATTCATAAAAATAGTACTATTGAATAGGATATTTAATTAGATGTGACCTGACAGACTACTCCAATACTATACTACTATAGCTCATATTTCCAGAAACTCCTCTTCCAGCTTGTTCTTCTCTGAGTTCTTTGGTTGATGGCAGCTGGTAGATGAATGGAGCTGAATGTAGATCGATGGCTGGTTGGGCGATAAGTGTGAATAAATCATGAAAATATATGTAATCATAGATTTAAAACACAATGTATTATTCATCTCAGTGTTTGCACACAGACCAGCTAAGCCTCTCACATAGATAGATGACTGCAGACCTACAGAGACAGATCCATCTAGAATGATGTAGATTGTGTCTAATCAACGTGTCGATGTTAATGTCTCTGTTCCGTTGCAGTGATCCCATACAGAGTCGTCATCATTCCCATCAAGAAGCTGACCAATGCCATGACCACTTCCAATCCCTGGGTGTGTGTGTCAGGAGAGCTGGGAGACTCGGGCATCATGCAGATCCCCAAGAACGTCCTGGAGACTACCTTCGATGTGAGTACTATGATCTCTGGCAAGCTGAGCACACAGTCAGTCACTGTGGTTTGCTGATTGGAGTGCAGTGTGGGTGATGTTAGGTTTGTGTGTGTCAGACATGGTCTTCAGCTACACTCACTGTTCATGTCCTCTGTCACTGTGAAACCATCACACTCTACATGTCAGCAGCACTTACATTAAAGCATATGCATGTAGTTTGTCTTGTTTCATTAAAGGATAATCAGGTTTTATTACAAAGTGTAGGTATACATACCTGCCTACCTACACCTACTTACATGCACTGATCAGCCAAAACATTAAAATGACTTACAAGTGAAGTAAACAATTGGTCACTTCTTTACAAAATAATGTTCTGCTGGGTCTTGGGTCCTGGCATGTAGATATTAGGGATGCTCCAATCAGCATTTTCGGGGGCCGATCCGATCACAGGAATAATAAATCTGCCGATACCGATACCGATCACCGATCACAGAATGGATGGTAGAACAATAATAATAATAATAATAATAACAATCCTCAATGTCCTGTATTTACTACAATCTAGCCTTGTGCACCACTTAAAGTGGTAAAACCATTTGTACTAAAATAATAAATACAATCAAGATCTTATGTAACACAGTCAACTTTTTGTGTAAACATTACATACCCTGTCAAGAGCAATAGATGAAATAAAATAAAAATAAATAAAATTTACTCACCTTACTCCCCAAGTGAGGCAAAAAAGGCTTCAAAATCATTTTAAACAAAAAGAGGCATGCAGTTTACTGCCACTGCATCGACATGGGACATGCACTGGAAGATCAAATACTGACCAAAGACTGATGTGACATTTCATATCTCACATAACTTACATCATGTGCAGAAAAACCATCTTGGGTAAAAAAAAAAAAAAATATATATATATATATATATATATATATATATATATATATATATATATATATATATATATATATATATATATATATATATATATATATATATATATACAGCCCTAGTAGATGTTGCTTGACACGTACTAGTACTACCCGTACTTGAAGTCACAGTTCTGCATGGTATTTTAACCACTGCATTCTGAAAGGTGCTACAGACTTCCTGCTGCCCTCCTCACACGGCATGTCTCTTCAGGTGCATGTGTTGCACTGGTGGTGTATTTTTTTTACTGTCTGCATGATGGGTAATATGGTTGTTTAATGTCTCTCAGTCTGCTTTCAGGCCTCACACGCATATCTCTGCCTTTTTCAAGGTTAGAGAACACCCTGACCCCTTTTTCCCATCATCCCCCTCTATCTCTCTGACATGCTTCTGTTCTAGTTGTCCTTTTGTCCTAGGTGCCACAGCTCTGCAGTCAGTCTTATTTTAGTGTGTACTGAGTCATAGTTGGTCTGATATTTTGCAGCAAAGTGTTTTCAGAATAGCTATACTCAGTGGATAAATTGGCTTTTGTAAGGAGGGGAAGCCCTTCTCCACTCAGCTGCCATTATCTCTCAATTTTTATTTTTTTTTTTTTACCTTGCGCAATCAGCGTAATACATATTTTATCAACTTATGTATTGATGGGGATCCAAATTAATGATTTTAAAAGGTCATAACTTAAGTAAAGACACTCAAATATAGCTAATCTGGAAGTAGGAAATTCACATTAATGCAAAGACAGCAGTTTTAACAGTGCTGGTAATTGGCTGTACACTGATGTATTCATTATATCAGTGTACAGAGTATATAAAGTAGAATTTGGGTAGGATGATTAAAATTAAAAGCACATTGCATCAAGTAGATTTTCTCTCCACTGTGTGTGTCTATGTTTAGTGTCAGAACCTGGGAAAGTTGACCACTGTGCAGCTAGGTCATGATAATGCTGGACTCCTGGCTAAATGGCTGGTGGACTGTGTCATGGTGCGCAATGAGATCACAGGACACACTTACAGGTGAGTAAAGGGTGAGCATTTTAATTCACGTTTGCGGCAGTGTTGATCAGTCCACTGCTTTAGCCCACTCTGAAATATGCAGTCCAAGTTGTTTTTAGAGCAATCAGAAAGAAAGAAAAGAAATGAACAGAGCGAAACAACCAATAGGACAAAAACAGATCCACCACCTTGCTCTTTCTGTCTCCTTGAGGTTTCCATGTGGTCGGTGGCTTGGTAAGGGTATAGATGATGGCAGCCTGGAGAGGGTCCTGATTGGTGAACTGTGGATGTCCAGTGGAGAGGAAGATTCTGGGAGATGCTGCCGCACTCCCCCACTGCAGCACTCGCCATCCCAGACCAGACGCATCAGCATCACATCTCTGTCTGGGCGAGGGTACAGTAAGTATCTGTCAGGATTCACACACTGATGTGCAGGGATGGGTCAGATCAGGAGAAATATAGGATAGGTAGAGATTTAAGGAGAGTTTATATATATATATAGAGAGAGAGAGGAGAAAATAGCATTTAACAGTCAGCTTAGCACAGTAAGCTAGGATTTAAAAAAAAAAAAAATGCACTCTCAGGATTGGCCATAACATGGAGACACTTCTGGTGGAGCAGGCAAAGAGCTGCCCCCGCCATCCCCCTTCTGACGGAAGAGGAAGTCTGCAACCTGTTTCTAGTCCTCTGGTAGATATATTGCCTATTGGCTAGTCATGCAGAGGGCTGCCCACGTCAGAAGATCCTGTGACACCCGCTGCAACAGTGCAGATTTTATACCCCCTGGCAGTTGTTGTGAAAAATGGTCAAGGAGTTGTCCAACCAGACATGCTTCTTCCCCCTCAGGTATGCCAGGAACTGCCTGAGAGCGAGGTGCACAGCCTATACCTCTAGCACATTGATGTTCTCTGTGTGGTTCTGAGCAGACACTATGCTACACTGTCTTGGGATCCAAGTGGTAGCCAACTTTTTAGGGAGCGCAATGTCAGTGAGCGCAAAGCAACTGAGGCAAAAATATCAATTGAGGCAAAAATACAGTTGGTTTCTCCACCATTGGGCAAAATGGCAGCTGAGGCACTTCTTGAAATGTATCAGTTGGCTGTAATGTTTGCAAAATCCAGACTCAATATTTCAATGCTCTTTCTCTGCTAGAAATGAAACTGCGGTGGAGAATAAGTAATACTGTCAATTATAATGTTAACAAGACCGCAGTTAGCGTTGAAGATGCTGAGATCAGATCCTTGATAATATTTCTGTTAATGTGTGGCTTTATAAAACCTCAGGGGAGTTAAAATTATATGATTAATATGATTTACCCATGGAAGGTATTATACAGTTATATTCCAGTGTTTGTAGTTATTAAAATGGTGGTTAGGTCATACTTATAATGTAAGGGTGATGGCACTTCCTCTCTGTACTTTTATATCGATGCAGCTGTTTTTCATTCCAGAGCCGACCTCAGCCCAGATTCAAGAGGCCATCGGGGAGGCTGTGAACAACATCATCAAACACTTCCACAAGCCAGAGAAAGAGGTAAGTGACTGATCTCAGTATCACTAGTGTATCAATTGCTCAATGACTAACAATGATTAACAATGACTAAAACTTACTTGCTTTCACTGCTCTACTTTCACTAAATCCTTCTCATCACTAAACTGTCTGTATTAAATACTCTGTTTCTATCCATTTACTATGTTTATTATGTTAGTGGTGTTGTGTGGTTGGTTCAACAGCACTTCCACTGCCACACTCAAAGAAACATGTTATACAGCAGACTATAAGTGGCCTCTGTCAGAGGAGTGATGGAGAGAAATTCAAGTTGAGAGTGATTCATACAGCCTCGAAGAGGCCATAAACCAGGCCACACTGAAAATCCACAAATGAAGTGATGAAAATCACAGTGAAGCCAGCACTCGAAATCCTACAAGACTGTGTGAAGACTAGGCATCAACAGTGTTGTCCAGATCAGGATCATGGGCCCTTGAATATTGTTTGCTAAAAGTAGCTGAATTAGGAGAATCTCACAAACATTCACAAGGCATGTCAGTACTAAAACTGGCACCCAAAAGTAAATGTAAATAGACTCCTTGGTCACGAAAAAAATCACCCACATAAAAAAGAAGCATTGTGTGCTGGCTGGTCAGTCAGCACTACAGAATTGCATCATAAAAGGAAGACTTTATGACCACTGGAGAAAAAAAATATTACGATATCAATGTAGTCAGTGTTTGATATACGATATACCCGATTGGTCATCAGTTCAATTGAAGCAGCTATAAAAGAAATTTGTATTATGGCAATATATCAAAAGGGGTGAAAACAGAGCCAACAGCCATTTTCATTGGTTTTCAGATCGTTGTTTAGCTGTCCGACCACAGCTTCACTGTTCTGGTTCACTCTTGCCACTCTCAAAGCAGATAAGACAGCAAATAGTTGTTTTCAGAGAAAAGGCTCTAATAAACCCACTGTACTAATACAGATCGCAGTCAGGTTTTCTTCCAGGCACATGGGATATTTTAACAACATTTTGGAAGAATCTGCCAAAGAAAATAAGCAGTAAGTGGTACTGATTCTTTAATTTACTAATAAGAAGACACCACAATGCGATTACATAGCTAAAAGAGATAAGTCAAACCTAATAATGTTGGAAAAATTTTGAGAACAAGTTGGACATATAAAATGTCTTTGTCTCCTGTATCACTGTGAGGAATGTTAGAAAGTCTCATTGCCTCACACACATCTATTATTTTCATTTTTTTCAACCTTTGTTTCTCAAGTAGAAGCCTTAGAGGGTATCTCACATGCTTCATGGACATCTTCATTTATTCATTTAGTCTGTTTCCTGATTGCACATCAAAACCAGTGGATGGAAACCTACCTGCTATCAGAGACCAGCTAGAACTCAGTAGTTTTTCCTCATCATGTTGACCTGTGTCTGATCTCCTGCCTGTCTTCATGCAGAGAGGCAGCCTGACCGTGCTGCTGTGTGGAGAGAGCAGTTTGGTGGCGGCTCTGGAACAGTTTTTCCATCATGGCTTCAAGTCTTCCCGTCTCTTCCAGAAGACTGTGTTTGTGTGGGACTTTGTTGGTGAGTGTGAAGCGACAGCGCCATCTGCTGCTGAAGAGATTTTTTGCTTTTGAGCGTAGGTTGCTCCATCTTTACACAATTCACCCTGGTTTTTTCATTTAATTTTGTTATTTGGTATTTTTTAATAATTTGTATATATGATATTCATCATCATCATCATCATATTTGTTGAATATCATGTATACATATGATATTCAACAAATATGATGATGATCTATATGGATTCAAAACCTGTGAGTGTGTATTGTCACCCCCTCCCTTTGCAGAGAAGGCTGTTGTCTACATGGAGTCAGCTGACCAGATGGGAGACCTCCAGGAGACTGCTGAGCCCCTGGGCATGACCTGTCAATCATTCTGTCACTATGTCAACGCCATCAACTCCACCCCCAGGAATATTGGCAAGGATGGCAAGTTCCAGCTGCTGGTCTGCCTTGGAGCCAGGTCAGTTTCAGAAGATCAGTGCTGTTATTTACTAACATGGAACATGACTGCTTTTTAATTCTGTTATGTTTATTTGTCATATTCACAGCGAACATGGGTTGGAAATGCATAAGAAATATACCGCCCGACAATATGTCACTTTTCTAGTTGTTGAGCTCCCAAGCCATAGAGTTGTAGTTTTTGTAACACAGTCTTACTGTTTGTTCTGCAGAGACCGTCTGCTGCCCCAGTGGCTCCCCCTGCTGGTGGAGTGCCCAGTGATCCAGCAGATGTATGAGGACATAGCCCTGCTCAGGGACCGAACCACTGTCAACGCCCTCATCGGAGTCCTGGAAACACTTCACGAATTCCCCATTACACTGGAAGCCTCGCTGATCAAGTGCATAGACCTTTAGTCCCATAAGGAACCATCGGGGTCAGCATGACTCTTTGTTCCAAAACCTCCCCTCAATACCACCGACTTCCACTTTTAGCCAATTAGCTCTGGGATTTGACACAAGGAAGGTGAAAGTGAGGGGCAAGAAAATGAAACTGACAATTGAAGAAGAATACAAAACCACTGGTATGTTTTTTTAAATTTTTTTTTTACTTTTAGTAGTAGCTCTAGACATTTGCCTGTGTCCTAGCTGTGTAGCATAACCTACTTCAGTAGGTTAAGCTAGGTAGACTGATGAGTATCGATAAGTTCTCTTTTCCTCACCTGCCTCTGGCAATTACAGTACCACTGTCCCCACACCCTAGCATTAGTATTAGCATTAGTATTAGCATTAGCAAGCATGCTAACGGAATGTGGATAGAACAGATGACCTCAGGAAGAGACTAAGCAATTGTTGACACTGGAAGAAGAATTATGACAAGTTGGTGATGGAGTTCTGTTCTGTAACCTACTGACTTGCAGAGAGTGCAGTGGTGTGGGGTCAGCCCTCAGCCCTCCATGACTCTCTTTCTTTAATACGCTTGACTTTAGTCAGGCATTTTCTACACTTTTGGCCTGTGGATGAACACAAATGCTGATATCAGTGGTTCAGAGTCAGGAGCTCATCCTGTGGCTGCATGGACAATAATTCCTACCAAACTATAGGCATTGACCTGGCTGTGTATGTTTTGTGCGGTTGCGTGTGTGTCATCTTTTAAGCGTGTGTCTGTTGGTCCTTCATTTGTTTTCCATTTTTTCTTCCAACTCAGAGTCTACATTGTGTGTGTGTGTGTGTGTGTGTGTGTGTGTGTGTGTGTGTGTGTGTGTGTGTTTGTGTGTGTGTGTGTGTGTGTTTGTGTTTGTGTCTGTGTGTGTCTCTGTGTCTGTGCGTTGTTACGGTTTGTCAAGATTTTCACTTCAGTAGTAGCTACAGTGTTCAACAAAATAATTCCAGAGCTTTGAACCACATTGTGTTTGTTTTAGTTGTCACAGTCATCACATGACTTAAGTGCAGGACTTTGTGGTTGAAAGGTCTGGCAAAGGTTAGGAAGTGAATCTTTAGTTAAAAATATGTTGTCAATTTTTTTTTTTAAACAACTAAGTGATGTTCTTTTCTCTAAATGATTTAGTGTAGTGATCAGTGGAATAAAAATGATAACAGAAAAGAGTTTGGAGAGGTTTAGCCATTCATAGGTCTACTTATTGAACATACCGAGTAAATCTATGGTAAACAAACAGCTCTAACCTGGTCATAAATACAGTTTATCAACTAGGGGCTCATAAATCTTGATTTTTTTTTCCTGACCATCTACTAGATAAATAAATGGAAATGTCCCTTTATATTATAGTTCATAGTTCACTGGTTGGGCTTGTTTTCTTAAAGGTGCAATATGTAAGAACTGGCCACCTGTTAAATTACTACTCCAAACAAATAGGGGGTAGCATGTCAACAGATTAACTGCTAACCATAGCGGCATTCAGGTAGTTAGCCTAGTTAGTGGTGCAGTTAGCAGTCCGACCGGCAGCTTGGAGATCTGAGGGACTGTTAGTGTTGATTAGACTGGAGCTTTGGATTGCCACCACAAGGAGGACCTAATAATTTAAGTATTTTTTGTTGTTGTTGTTGTTTTGTTTTAGAATTAACTTTGTACATATAGCACCTTTAAATCCTGCTTCACAATGCGACATCGGCATAAAAACATGCAACAATGTACGTAACACTCGTAGATTGATTTTCACGTTGTTCTTAAAGGAACTGTTCAACATTACTGGAAATACACTTTATATCAGAGAGTGAAATGAGATGTTTGACGTCAATCTCATGTCTGTGTGTGTTAAAGGAGAATTTCAGTCGATTTAAACATGCAGCTTCATTGCTCAAGCTACCCTTGACTTGCCAGTACCGAAGACGTGAACACATTTGGTCCAACCATTACAGGGCTCCGTGAACGGAGAGTTAGCACTGACAGCTAACAGCATGGGTTCTGAACTTCACAATGTGTTTTAAGCGTCTCAACATGCGGCAAATCTCACCCCATGCAAGTTAAGCAACATCAGCAGACACCTTACAACACAGCACTGTAGCATGTATGACTCAAAATGAGTAAAAAAAAGTAGTTAAAACAGTGTGTTTGTGCAAGTAGCCACATACTGGTTTGTTGACATCTGTGTCTTCCGGTGGCTAGACCAAACTAGTCCATTCGTCGAGCGTGCGCTTACTCCCTCACTGGCGGAGACAGAAACATATTCCAGCATTTTTGTTTTTCTGTTCATAATGTACATGTCCATGTTACAACCAGTCATGAGCCATGAGCCTTACAATAGCCTGTTAAGCGCACGCTCAACGGATCGACTAGTTTGGTCTAGCTACCAGAAGACACGGATGTCAACAAACTGGTATGTAGCTCCTTGCACAAACACACTGTTTTAACTACTTTTTTTACTCATTTTGAGTCATACACGCTACAGTGCTGTGTTGTAAGGAGTCTGCTAATGTTGCGGAATTTTTGGGGTGAGTCTTGCGAGGCATGGGGGAAATGCTAGCCTGGCTTTTTCCTAGGAATTCTGTTCTGCGCCTTAACTAATTGTGTAGGTTCCCGAATACAGTCAGTCAGCACAGGGGACTCCAGGAACTCACTCCAGTCACTGTGCCAGGTTGTTTGCCAATAGTTCCTCTTTTTAGGATACAAACTGATACCTTACGATTATGCTGGAATGAATGAATGAATTTAAAGGATAAGGCTAGTGTTATCCTATAATTTTTATTGTCAAAATATCCCACACAAAATGTTCGATACTTTCTGACTTTCCCACCCTGTTAGTTGCTGGCAAGCTCAATATGCCACCCAAAACCGTCAGTATTTGACAAGTTGAGAGTGAGACTGAGCAATCAACTTTGCTCGCGACATACATTTTTACAAATACCTCACAAATATATAGGTTTTTTTTTTTTTTTTTTTTTTATCTGTTATACAGCTGGTCACTGTAGCTTCTAACTAATGAGGAGGACAAAGTGAACATGTTTGGTTGGTTGCTTTGTTTTAGTTTTTTTAATTGTTGGTTTGAATCTTTTAATGGATTTGTTGAAAACCTAATTTGATGCTAATGAAGTTTAAGCTCATTGGAGATGAGTGTGTGATGTTGCAGGCTAGCTTTTTAGACTCTTAATTCTAAATAATTTTCAACAGCAGCCAACAGATGGGTGGGAACTAATAACTACTTTTCCTCAGACACATTTTTATCCTTCATTCAACTTTTGCCACATGAGAGATTTTGCCACCGTTCCCACTCAGTGCTGTCTAAAAGAACCCTTTCTGACAAATGGTGTAAATATTCTCATTAGTGCATGTTGATATTCAGGCTGAGCTGTATTTATTGTGACCCTCTGCAGTGAATTCTTGAGTTTTGAGGGGACAAAACATCAACGCTTTTGCAATCCCAGTTCCCTGTAGTGTTTCTGCTGTTTCCAGTATTAAGTCTGTGAAGGGCACAACCTGTCATGTTTGTTTAAAGTGTCTGTTTCATTAATTTATTAATTAAGTATTAATCTGTTGTATGCTGACAGCAGTACTGGTATTTTAAGGTTGATAAAACTTGTGGAATAACTGACAACAATCATGTCTTTAGGAAAGTAAGCAATATTACAACTTCATCTGTTGTGATCATGTATTAACCCTTTGTGCTCCTGCTGCTGTGTCCCTAATGCCTGACCTACAGGACTATCCATGGCTGCAGAGCACGATAAGGGATTCCTCTGTTCTTGTTGGTGTACAAACTCTGCTGACACCTACATGGCAAAGGAGGAGGGTATGCTTTGTGGACAATTGAGATTCCTCCTTAGACTACTACACACTTTGCTTATGGGGTGGATTTGTTACATGAACATGTTGTGTGAAAAGTGGTATTAACCATGAGTGGATCTTCTCAGACAAGAAACAACAAATGCAGCAGACATCCATGACGGCAGCAGCAGTGTGTTCTGCAAATGGCAAGAACACCACTGGGCCTAGAAAATTCCATGTCTGTGGCACACTGATTGCTCTGTTCTGATATTTATTATGCCTATTTCAATAAAAACATACACTGTGTCAGAAGTGTTTGTGTGTGTTGTCCATAAACTGCACTTCCTTAATGTACGGTGTCCAAAGCCTGTGATTTAATCAGAAATTGAATGATGTTTCACTAATGTCTTCAAATGTGATGTCTGACATTTCACACAGGAAATATCTGAAATTTTCACTTGAAATAGTGTTCTTTATTTGATAGAGTGCGTCACATGTGATACTGCCACATGTCCTCTTATATTCCAAATAAATGTTTCTTGAAAATAGTTGTCATACGGAAAGAAAAGTTAAAAGCAGTTCTTGAGTAAAAAGTCTGAGACCACTAGTCAAGGTACTTCTATTTTGCATCCCATTTTTCTCATTACAAATAATAGTATCAGCTTACCAGTTTGAGTAGGATGTTGAATCTTTGAAAAATCACCATGGATTTGAGAATATCTTAGTGTTTGGTACTTCCCCCTTTTGCTTTATTGACAGCATTCATTGGTTTGTGTAAAAGTCAGACTCAGACCCTACTGTGTACTCAACTGAAAACTGTACAAAGACAATATACTTATATTACAGTATACAAATGTTTTACTTCATCAACTTCAGTGATTTTCTTAATTATCTTGTTACTCTGATTTTGATGGCAGCAACACGTTTCAAACAAGTTGTGAAGAGGTCAACAAAAGACTGGGAAAAAAACATTCCACTGGTTAACGGATACACTGGTAACAGCTGATCATACTGTTGTGGCAATTTCTGTCCCCAATAACAAGGTGAAAACTTTTCACATTTTATTCTCATGAACATGTATATGGTTCGACCCTCGTGAAAGAAATGAGCAACAGGTCAAAATTTCCAACATGTTATACAAACACGTTCTGAAGGATTATAGGAGAAGAGGGTTTTACTCTAGTGGATTGTTCCAAATGACACATTTATATGATGAGGCAAATATAACTTGAGACTTTGACCTAATTTGGGGGACAAAGCATTTTTTAAATGTATCTTATTATCACATTATTAATACATCAATGTTAATGATGCAGTATAGAAATAGAGGGACCATCGTGTTCTCAAACATTAAACTAGAATCAACAGAGTGCTGCACGGATGACATGTTTGTGTATGCTAACCTGAAGGTTTGCATTGCCATTGTTCACTTGGAAAAAAGCCTGCTTTTTCACCTACACAAAGTATCTTAATAAAATATAAAAAACACAATGTTGAATAAATTGATCAGTCTACAAAGTGTTAAGCTAGAAACAGAAGAGTTTGTATCTTAACTTCTGTTGTCTGTTTGCTTTCTCTTATAATTTCTACAGTAAAATTCAATGGGGAATTCAAGTGAAATCCAAATATGTCAGACTATATTATGACATATTTGTATTTCACTTTAATTTGCTGACAGTATCTTTTCAATTAGTTAATATTTTGATCTATTCAACAAATTGCAAGTAGCTCTTGAGATTGTGTGAGATGTGAAAACATTATTACATATTGGAGACCTTCAGCCAGTTGCCATGTTGCCATTATACAAGGTACTGGAATCAAGAATGCTCTCCTTCCTCAGTCCCTGCAAGGATACAGTATTACATTAGTAGTCCCAGATAAATTATACCACAGTGTTATTGTAGCAACCATGCTTCACTTACTTATTTATTTTTTATTTGCAACTGCTTTTGCTAACAACCAAACAATTTTTGCTTGTTGTCAGATGGTCCACACACTACATAAAGTGCTTTCCACAGTTATACACTAATACTTTTATTGTTGACATTTCTGAGTTCCTGTTACAAGATGTTTTTAATTAATCTTTTTTTCTCAGTTGAAATGTATATAGTGTATAATGTTGTTTTTACTCTTACAACCAGCTTGTCTTGTATTTATAATTTCATATTCATATCTGATAAAATACATCAAATCAAAATAAGTTAGCTCAAGAGCAACATAAAAAGTGTTATCAGAGCCATCTCGTGGCAGCATCCCCGTCCTGCACCTTCTCCCTTGGTTAACCACCTTTTCCCGCGTAAATGTCCTTCCTAACTTGGGCATCGCAGTGTGTATATGCAGGCACACGTCACAGCGGTATGCAAATCCTGCTGATTGAAGAAAATCAGAAAATGGTAGCGCGTGAGTCTCCGTAACGCGTTTGCGTGTACGTTTCTACTACAGGCACACCGTCTGCATCAGGCTGGGGATTTATCCATCTGGCTGGCCCCACATAGTCAATGCAGTGTCGGAATGTGTCGACCGGGCCTTCAAAATAAGCGGACGATAGAAAGGTGCTGGTGACGCTGATTTTAATCTGAAACTGGCAAGCGGAAGTGTTTTTTGTTATCCTTGTGTGAAGACGTTGCGGCGGGCAACGTTCTAACTGATGGTCTGCAGCGGCGCTCACTGTTATATTAGACACTTCGAAAACGGCTTTTTACCGCATATGACAAGAGGTGCGAACCGCTCAGCTTCTCACTTTGGAACAAGGTAAATGTGTTTTCTATCTTTGTCAACAAGAGGAAGGTTGTTCTTCGAGCTCGACGTCTGTCGGCGCGCAGGAAAGTTGTCGGAGGCTGGTGTTTCTCATTCCACATCTCCAGATAGCTCTATCCGAACCAGCTGTGTAAGCTGTGTCCAAAACACTGACTGACTGACCTGAAGGAGCACAAAGCCTCGGCTTCATCGTCACTGAAGTGGATAATAATTACTATAACACGGGGGATTCCATTTGCTTTTTGTACTGCGGTGTGTTTTTAAAAGACTCCACAGTGTGTGTCTGTTGGTCTGACGACGCTCTAGTGTTTTAGCTGGGTTTGTCAACGTTGAGTAGTTGCTCATTTACTTCAAGAAATATTTCTTAAGCTGCTATAAGCTCACTTTATGTTTTTCGTTGGCTCGTATAAACGTTACTCTGTTCATTCGCCCCGTTTACATTTCTGCTCAAAATGAAAGAGGGTTGAAATATAACGGTAGCTTGAAGTTACTCAACACATTCAAACATTGAATGAAAGCGTGTAGAGCTGAGCTGGTGGGTGTGCTTCTGCGTCAGCGACCAGCTCCCCCCGCGGTAATACTTCAACTCTGTCAATACGTTATATTCAAAACACAGAATGACTTCCTGTTTTAAAAACCCGAAGGCTGAATCAGTCAGTCCCGCGGCTTTGTTAAGTTGTAGGACCGACCTACAATGTTTCAAATAAAGTGTGAAAATCGCCACGAGTGCTTTAGAGTCTAACAATTCTAGTAAATAATGAGGAAGGAAGAGGGATGACATACTTTTGCAATTGGAACTTGGGATCAAAGTGTGCTGACTTCCCTAACCCCCAACCACACAGTTTCTCTGTAAAATCAAAGACAGTCTAATGTCCGATAATAGACGCACACGGAGGAGCGCTGCCTTCATGTTGCGATATGAGGAACAATGGGCCATATGACTGAATCGAGCAGTATTGACCACAAAGTTGCCATGTGTTTTTTTGGTTTGTTTTGTTTTTGTTTTATTTTTCCTCCATTTACGCCTTTTTTTTGCAGTCGGACGAATGTCGCCACAAAGCAGCGCCACGAGCATGTAAAAGCCTGGAGGAAGGACTGATTCATTCTGCACCCGGCGACTATGATAAATCTATAAAGCTTTGTCAATAATCTACAATATAACCGCATTACAGTGAACTTTGTCCACTTGAGTCATATTCAGACTGTGTGCAGCCCTGAATCATTGTGTGCAGCAAATACAGCATCACATCACGTCAGGTGGCAGCATGCCTCTGCTCCATCCATCCATCCATCCTGCCATGTGCCTGCCTGTCAGGACAGGATTACACAACCAATCACCGCCAGCACCACCGCACAGCGCCACATGTGACACGTTCAATATGATAACCGCAAAAAAGTCTTTGTAACATTTGATGTTGCTTTCCATCCCGTCTTTTCATGTTTTAATCATAGTAGGACATAAAGTGGGTTTAAACCTGCGTCTGAGCGATTACAGTGCTTGTGGATCACCTACAGTCAGCATCCCTCAAGCCTCCAGTTGCATCAGCACCACAGTTGCGTAAGTGGCAGCCGGGCCGCACTTTTCCTTCCTCCGTGATGCGCAGCATGATAACCTGGCTCATTCACCAAAGGCGCGCGCGCGCACACACACACACACACATTTCCTCACTCCACGATCAAAATAGTTTTTCTGTTTCTGCTGTCATTTCTCTATTTGTTCACTCTCTGGTACAGCTGAGGCTTTAACAGCTGGGCAGTTGCTGGCAGCTTTGTTTTTAGTCATAGACCCAACAGCAGCTGGGCAAGTGATAGTTTCACTCCATCCAAAGGTGCATTCCTGTACTCAAGCAGAGCAGCGCTTTCTTGAGCAGGTTTTTTATGGTCTGGATTGTTAGCTCGATTTGACCATTTCATTGTGGCTATGCTGGACACTTCATCTGGAACCCATGTCTTGCAAACATAGATTTAAGAGCGCTGATGACATACTGGCTTCCTGTTTGGGGCAGTTTGGCAATTTCAGGGTACTTTGATCAAAGTGAATATCTGCTGTGTGTAGATTACTACTCAAAGTGGAAGAGGTCCACACCTAGTTTTGCCCGTGACCTTTATGGAATGACATGGCATATAAGTGGTTCTTTTACATTACCCTTTTGAAGGTGTTACAGACTACACACTGCCACACCATGTCCTCAGTCTGTTTGGACATGCTGTGCCAAAACAGTACAGCTCGTGCTCTCTCTTTACATTTGACAATCCCTTAATGTGTCTTGTGAATTTTCTGAAGCATTTATGCTCTCAGTCTGTGAGGGACCACAAGTCTGGTGTTCTTAAACAAGTCCTTCTGATCAAATGAGCTCCTCTCTGAATGTCCAGTATTTTTTATTTCAGTCGGAACTTGGCTAACCTGTTCAGGCCATCCCAACTGAACTGCTTCCATCACCAACTGCAGTTCACCATCCTCAGCAGTTGCAGTTTTGAACTAATTCAGTATGTGTGCAGATGAAAGATTAACTTCTATTTCTTCCTGAAGTAGTTGTTCAGTCTGTTCTTGTACGTAAACTCTGCTGAGTGTATCTGCGATGAGCAAGACTTGTGGGCTACATCCAAGTCAAAAGTCTGCAGTTTCATTAGCATCCTCTGCAATCTGGGAGGGGCTTTTTGTAGTCCTTTTTCGAATACTGACTCAAGAGGTTTATGGTCAGACTCCACTTGCACCCGTTGTCCATACAGGTACTGTTTGGAAGGACAAACTGTTTCCAAATTGAAGTATTCGTTTGTCAAGATCTGATGTGTGATTAAAGTGTCCCTTAATTTTTTGAGCATACATGCATATCTATGTCTATCTATATCTGTGTCAATATATGTGTCTATGTGAAATTCTAATAAATGAAGTGTTTGTTAAACAAAAAACCCAGTTTTTCTTCTTATAAGGGTCATTGTAACCGATCAATAATGATAATTTTATAATGCCTTATACAGTGAAACCAAAATACTTTTTCAGAATGTTATCTTACCATTGCAACTCTATCTCTGCCTGTGTTGCTGCAGATGTTTGGCTTCCACAAACCAAAGATGTACCGTAGCATAGATGGCTGCTGCATCTGCAGATCCAAATCATCTAGCTCCCGCTTCACTGACAGCCAGCGCTATGAGAATGACTTCAAGAGCTGCTTTGGGTGAGTCAGCAGCACCTTCCACAGATCCAAATAGTGGAGGTAGGGAACACTGAGACAGTTTAACTTAGGTCTCCCTTGTTCATGTGGACCTTTTAGGATTCACAAAGTAGTGAGGTTTTGAAACTATGATACAATGATGGTGTGTGAATCTCTTACACTCTGTACCTTCATACAGTATGCAGATGCTGATTTTCCAGCATGACTTGGCACCTGCCTTCATTGCCAAAACTGGTTTGCTTACCATGGTTTTACTGTGCTTGACTGCAACATTGGCGTGTTGGCTGGCCAGTGTTTTACCTGCTTTATAGAGGGTCTCACTATTCATATAGTGAGATGCATCCTCACAAGCAGGTTCACTACGCATGTACACTCTGCTTTAATGATTAGAGAGGCTGCTTTCAATCATTGAAAGGTTTCCTTTCCATGCACACAGTAATGTCACTGTAGCAAACATCATGGCTCATTTTAAGCAGCAAAACTCAAATCTTTAGTCATAAACAGGACAGTACAGGAGCTACTCTCCAGACAAAACAGCAGTGATGGACCTCAGGAGTTGGGAGAGTTCAATAATCAGTGGAAGTTAAACTCTTGTCTCTCTTGAGGGGGAGACTCACTTCATGTTTCTGCTACTGGAGTCCATTGCAGGTTACATTATTAATATGTTCCTCATTAAAGATTAATAATTTGCATACCCCATCCCCTGTTAATCACAATGATAGTATGTATTATCCACTCACCACATTACAAACACATTACTTTCACGATGAAATGGACTAGTCCTTGACAGACTGCAAAAGATGAACACAAACGACACTCCAGTCCAGTTGGTGGCGGTAATGCACCATTTGCCAACCGCCAATAAACCACACAGAAGGAGAAGAATAAACAAACACACACAGAGTAAAAGCTAAAATGAAACGAAACTGTCTGAGCAGTTCGAATAAACGGAAAAATAAAAAAAGGCGTGGAGAAATATATAGCAAAGCTGACAAACTATTTTACCACTGCTGTTACCGGGGATACAGTCAACAACACCCAAAGTGTTGGATATTCCAGCACCCCAACAGCAGCAGCAGCTAACGTTAGCTGTTAAGTGTCTGTGAGGCCCCATCCAGACGACAACGCTCTTTTGCGAAAACGCACATGTATTGCATCATACGGATCCTGAAAACGCAGCGTCTGAAAACGCACTTTTTTTGAAAAAGTCTCAGGGTGGAAAAATCTGGAAACGTAGCCCTGCCGTTGTCGTGTGGACGACAAATCCGCATACTTTCCAAAACGATGACGCTATTGCCCCACCCCTCGACCTTTTGCCTCTGACGTCTGAACCCCGCAAGGTCTCATAACAACAACAACAACAACAACAATAATAATGGCAGACTACATGCTTGTGTTCGTGCTGCAGAAGATATTGAGCCTTTCTTGCAACTTACATGCCTTGTGGTTGAGTGTGAGTCGCAGCAGCAGTTCAACCTTATTACCGCTCTACGTAAACGATTCTGGTTTTCTTGCACTAGCCATTTTCATCTTCTTCTTGTTGTGTTTGGTTTCTCCGTCTACTGTCTGTTTGATTACAGCGTGCAAGCTTTATGCGCATGCTCCGTGTATTCTTCTCCAGTTTTGGTGAATATCAAGCGCCACCTATAGGCCTGAAAGATAAACTACAGCATTTTCAGCTGTTTTCAGTGGATCCGTGTGGTTGCAAATATTTCGCCTGTGTGGATGGTGCCTCACGTTGACACAGACAAGGTGGAGGAGTTGTCCACTGATGGCCATTTTGACAGCAATGATGACAATGGTGGGGTTCTGGTGAGTCAACCTATTTCTGCCAGTTGTAGCCCTAGCCCTAGCTGTGCTAATCCAGCTGCCACCAACCAAAGCACTGTAGACTTACTAACAGAGACCCAAAAAGAAGGTAATCATTTAAGAATACAAAAAAATATTATTTCTTAATCTCAATCATTGATCTACTGTTGTTTTTTAACCTCTCACTTCATAATAGTAGAAAGAAGAAGCCCGATCATCACTAACATCTGGACAACTAGGTAATTGACTTCACCTTTTATTGGACAAAAAAAAAATAGGCCCACATTCATTTTGTTCATAGACCATACTGTTAGTTTGGGCCCCTAAATTGCTAAATCCGGCACTGATGGTAGTGTAAGAGTGCCCCGCACATTGAAAATGAGCTTGCCTGAAAACCAAACTGTGGTAAATCTTAAAAGTGCCTCTTTCATCGTAATTATGCTTTTAAACAAAATTTTGTCTCATATACATTCACAAATAAAGCCTAGGTTGCTTTTTGACGAGAGTTTCACTTTAAATAGAGCCTTTCTTAAAATATAAACTGTTTCAAGATTTCAACGTTCAATAGAATAAGAATCAAAGATATAATACACAGGCAAGGCTAAAACTAAGAATTGTTTGAGCTTGTGAAATGTAGTAAGTTGTAGTAAGTGTGTGTGTGTGTGTGTGTGTGTGTGTGTGTATATATATATATATATATATATATATATATATATATATATATATATATATATATATATATATATATATATATATATATATATATATATATATATATATATATATATATATATATATATATATATATATATATATATATATTCATTCATTCATTCATTCATTTTGAGGTGGCTTGAACACTACTATTCCACACAGAGATGCCGGACCACTGTTATACGAGTGCTACAGAGCACACAGTGACAGTGTAGGTGACAGTGTTGATGCCTGTCCACATAGCAATGTGCCCAAAAGGACAAACCACAAAGATTAGCAGCCCAGTAGTAATATCGAAAATTTTGAAGTGCTAGGCTGCCATCCTGCTTTGACTTCTGCAGGTGTTCTTTATGCAAACAGGGTTTCTTGCTGTTCTGAATCAAGCTTTTTAAAATAAGCATTGGAGATGAACACAGGAAGGCTCTGAAATAAGTATAAATACCTTGGTAACTCAGACATTTTGACAACATTCACTCTCCCAACCAATGAGAGTGGAAGGAGTGACCGGCTAGATAAGTCCTGCGGAACTTTGTGTTGCAATGCGTCGAAATTATTTTTTAAAGAGATCACAAAAATTTCTTGTTACAATGACCCAATTTCTTGTTACAATGAACAAAACTGTTAGCAGCCGTTTTAAAGGGCATTGTAATATTTTGTAATGTTTTAGTCAAATTTAGTGGCAATAATTCGCTCTTATGTAGATTTAGTTTATACCCTGAGATTTCTCCAAATTTTGCAAGAAGCTCCAGAATGAGCGGAATAGTAGTCTCAGCCTTGGACACAAATAATAACAGATCATCAGCATACGATGATGGTTTATGTTCAGTGCCAAGTCTTGTAATGCCATGGATATGGTTGTTTCTTATCGCTATGGCTAGAGGCTCAATAGTTAGCACAAAAAGAAGGGGGCTAAGAGGACATCCCTGACGGTACCACGATGTAGCCTGAACAATTTTGAATAATGGTTATTTGTTAGTACCATTGCTGAAGGGCAAGCATACAGTAGTCTAACCCATGATATAAATGTATCACCAAACCCAAACCTAAGCAAAGTCTCAAACAGGTAGACCTACTCCACTCTGTTGAATGCCTTCTCTGCATCCATGGAAAGAAGGCATTCAGAATCAGTCTGGCACGGAGTGTATATGATATTAAACAAATGACGGACACTGAAAAAGGAGCGCCTGTCTTTCACAAAACCAGTCTGGTCTGATGATATAATATGGGTCAAAACCCCTTGTAGACGACAGACCAATACTTTGGCCAGAATTTTATAATCACAGTTTAAAAGTGAGATTGGCCTGTAAGACACACACTCTAAGGGGTTTTTACCTTTTTTCGTGAGCGGTGTTATACAAGCCTGATTCAAAGTATCAGGAAGAGTCCCCCTATTTAGAGAGTCTACGAATACTTATGCAAAAACAGGTGTTAATTGTTTGAAAACACTGCGTAAAACTCACTCGGCAAGCCATCAGGGCCAGGTGATTTCCCGGGTTGTAATGATCTGATTGCCTCCTCAATCTCCTGCAGCTGCATTGGTGCCTCCAAGGCAGTGACCTGATCTGGAGACAAAGTTGGAATAGGCAGATCTCTAAAGAAGTTAAGTGAGGCAGAAGGGTCACAAGAATTATTAGAGCTATAAAGATCGTGGTAGTAACACTGAAATGCATCATTTATTTTATTCGCGAGTCAGTGACAGTCTTCACCCCTGGCATGCTTCAGCTGTCTTGCCAGAACCTCCTCTGCTCTGTCTCCGTGCTCATAAATATTTCTCAGATTTTTTAACAATAAATTTTCAATGGTGTGTGAAGTAAATATGTCATACTCTGTATTTAGTTTCAAACGTTCTTTGTACAGATCTGGGGAGGGAGTTTGTGCATTCTTCTTATCTAAATCAGCTATTTGTTCTTCCATCTCCACTTGTTTTGATTTTGAGTCCCTTTTTTTTGTTGCCATAAATGATATTACATTAAGAGCCTCCCATACAGTCGCCATGGAAACATCTGGTGTCATATTTATATCTAAAAACAGAGATTTGGTCGGACATGAAGTTCAGAAAGTTTTCATCAGATAGCTGAAGAGAATTAAATCTCCACGTCCCTCTGGGCGTTATAACATCAGGGATGTTCAGTTTAAGTAAAAGAGGAGCATGATGTGATACTACTATAGGGTGGTATTCACATGACTGAACCTCCGCTGTTAATTTATTATCAATAAAAAAGTAATCAATTCTGCTATAGGTTTGATGAGCACATGAAAAGAGAATATTGCCTGTCTTTTGGATGTAAAAAGCGCCAGATATCGGTAATGCCTTAAAGTGGGAAGAAATAACTGTATATAGTATACAGATTTAGTTGTTGCATATCCCAGCCTTAAAGATGACCTATCCATCCTGGGGTCCAGACAGAAATTAAAGTCCCCTCCCATAATCAGCAGGTGTGAATTTAAGCAAGGGAGCCGATTAGTGACATGGGAAAAAAACTGAGGGACATCACAGTTTAGAGCATATATGTTGGCTAAAATAACATTACGATTATAAAGTTTACCGGTTACTAAAACGCACCATCCATTGGGATCGGCTGCAACTATGGAAGGTGTGAAGGAGATGCCTTTATTTATTAATATTG
>NC_051052.1:2912970-2972970 GCF_904848185.1 Acanthopagrus latus | reverse complement strand
GGACTGATTGTAAACAAGCTCTTTTTGTATAATCATTCTTTTCTGAAATTGCTTTTACATTGCAGGTTATGTAAACCCATACTTACAGAAGCATGTTTGATGTTTTAGACAGAAGGTGTGCTGTGGGATTGTGTACAAAGGACGCTATGGAGAAATAATCATCGATCCCAACCTGTACAAGCCCTGCTGTCAGAGGAAGCCAGATCTGCCACAGGAAGAAGGTGGAGAGATGAAAAAAGAGGTGGCAGAGCAAGCATCAGGAAAGAACACCCTGAGCATGTCCCCAGCCCCCCCACACCCAATCAAGAAGTGAAGGTGGAGGAGAAAGAGCACAGTGATGGAAGCACAGGGTTGGTATAGTCTTCCTTCATGGACAGAACAACAGATATTGGCTTTTGACACACTACCAAACATACAGTAACACAAACTGTTCAGACCAAATCTCACTATAGTTTTTGCATCTTTTTATAAGCTGCTGCAAACCTGACACCACCTGGACTGGATCCTCGATCCTTGAGCGCTGTTTAGTGTCTTGGCTTGCCAAGAAAAATTCTGTCTTTCTGTAAATACTTTGTTTTGATTTCAGTCTGAAATGCTGGATCAACTAATGCTGCATGGAAAGCTGGAAATGTTTGGAAATCACCCTTTATTCTTAGGATGGAGCCATTCATTAGAAAGCAGTCCTCCACTCTTTCCCTTGCCTTTCCTTTTCATGATTCAACAAGCTCATTCTCAAGTGTACCTCTGTTTAATGTTTTATTCTCAAATAAGATCTGATCTTGTCAATTAACAAAGATGCAGCAAATTTGGGAAGCTGAGTGACTTTTGACTTTTTTGTATGTTAGGTTTAAGCATATGATTTTTAACATGGCATTTGTTTAAAAATAAATGTAAACACATTAAATACTAATCTAGGCTGTAGAAATAACGGTATCACATTTACTTGTGGTGCCTACACTGCCTCAATAAGTCACAAAGCAATGTACAACTGTGAGGTTTGGAAATATGGTCCACACAAATGACACAGCTGACACAGCTAGCACAAACATGCATCGGCTGTAAACCTTTGAATGTGAGCTCTTACAGTTAGAAGCAGCAAATGCCAATCTTTAAAGGGGTCATATAGAGCTGATCAGTGTTTCCTGCTGTACCTAGAACACAGAAGGAAGAGAAAAACAAACAGATGAGGAGATAAGAGACAAGATGATGGTGTCATACACATGTCAATGTGCACTAATATGTTGAGCTAGAGCTCAACATATTAACTGGCTGTTTTGAGCGGAAGTGAACCCAAACACAGGAAATCTGTGATTGCCTTTGCATACTTGGATTTGTATACTTGTGTAGACCTTGTTTCTGCCATTAGATTGCATTTAGCAGAATATTTAGTCGAATCCAAAGTTCAAATATTAGACTAATATCAATTGTTAAAAGTTGTTATTTCCTGATACAAGCACAGTCATTGTTAGGTGAATCTTTTGCAAAAAGTCATGAAGTTTCCCTAATGTCCATAGTGCTCATGTCCTTGTTAAGTGTCTAGAGTCATTGTTGTTGCAAGAGATTGATTCATGGTGCCCATGCATAAAAAGTACAAACAAATATTCAGGGAGGAGCACACATGTACTCATTTGAGCCATTATAAGCTAAACAAATCCTTAGGAAGATTGTGGCATTAGCACAAACTGAAGCACGGTAGAGGCACTTTATGCATGGTTGCTGCCACCTTTCAACAGCTTTTCTTGTCATGTCGGGATGGGCTTGGTAAATGTATATATTCCAGTGATATCATAATATAAGCCCTGTTTTTCCACAGACCAATAAAGCTGTGAGGATTTGTCCTTTCATTATTGATAGTTTTAGACTTTAGTTTTGACTGGCTTGAACACAAAGTAGGACTTCACTCTGCTGTTCAAACAAAACAAGAAGGTGATAAAGACGGAAAGAAAGAATTCAAGTATACTGATTCCCTTGTTAGATTCATGAGATTTATGAGCAAAATAATCATGATGGGTCAGTAGATATCGTTACAGACCAAGGACGGTATCGTTGGTTTTTTTTTTACTACGATAATGCAATATTCGGTACATCGTCAAAACAGTAGGAGTATCAGAGTGTCTGGTATGCCAACAAACGCTGCCTGCATTGTTACCTAGAGTTTGAAAGGATCAAATTGTATAACACCCAATGAATAAATGGTAAATGTATAGTTGATTAAACTATAGTTAATAGTTATTTGACAGTTGACAATAAAATGCTGTATAAACCATTTATGAAGCAATTGTAAAGGTTTACATATAAGTTATTAAGACATAGATGACATTTATAGATGAACTACACAGTATTTTTGCCATTTACAACATATAAATATCAGTCGCAACATTACAGTAAAGAAATGCTTGATAAAGTTTGTAAAGCACATTATTGTTAACAGTGAATAACTTAACCAGTTAACTATAATTTAATGAATGTACCATTTCTTTAGTGGTTGCTCTTATAAAGTAGAATTAAGTGTTACCTCAAGCTGTATTTTCCATGCTGTCCCTACACTGTACTATGGGCATAGAATACTGCCATAAATCGCAGCGCAATAAAACATTCGGGCTCGCAAATCAAACATCCGCGCGCACATATCAAACATCCGCAAGTGCATTTTTTTCCCCCAAGCGCTTTCCCATGCACTCGCAAGCTATTTTTTATCCTGCATCTCTGCCCCCTGGCATAATATTGTGGCCTGCGAGGAGAAAAACCGCTTGAGCATGCGCAGAGTCCGCTCGCAATACTTTCCCCTGCTCACGCGTGGGCACACTGCTCGCTCGCAAAAGCCTCCTCTCCTTGCTCAGAAAAATTTCCCCCTGCTGGCCCGCGAGTGAATTTTTTTAGTGGGCGGTTTTGGCATGCCAATCACCGCTGTATCCCCGAATATAATTGTTTGAGCGTATTCGCCAATCGGACAGCAGGGTACGGCAACACCACTAGGACAAACGGGACAAACCACACAGCCCTGAATGCCCGAATGGCATATAATATGAGTTGGTGTCTTGACTTGAATGTTTGCAAAATGCCACACAGAGCAATGAACTTTAGTATGTTTGTCTGAGTGCTGTCTTTTCTTTCCTCCATAATTGACATCTGACACAATCTGATAAAATGCTGATCATTTTTTGTAACTTGGACCCTGTTGCAAACAGACATTTTTTATTTTGGTAAAACTCTTTTGTTCATATTCTCAATCTAGGCTACTTCTTTCTCCCTGAAAATTATAAAGGTAATATTAAAAAAATAAGAAAAATAAAATAATAAACGTAATAATGATAATTAAAGCTGCAAGCACCTTGGGGGCATGCTGCCGTCAGGGCTTCCGCATGCAACGCCTTGAAGAAGCTGTTTCTTTATAATTTGGTGGCCTGCTCCCACTGGTATTAAGTAATGTACGCTGAAGTAAAAAAAAGTGCGTGTACTGCTGCATGATTCCCCAGACAAAGACTGAGTTGATGGTCTGCTTCTGGAACTGGCTGATGAAAATGTCCACATGAGGCATAATGCAATGAAATAGTTTAAGGAAGAAGCTGAAAGTATCATCGTCCAGTAGCTGAAGAGAATTTTTTCTCCAGTTCTTCCAGCTGCTCTACACTCTAGCGATGATGTCACGCACTCTAGCTCATGCAATACACACTCATTATAAAATCACAAGACAGCCTAAAGATCCTTAAAACTAAAACTGTGATAATTTGAAAACTGTAAAAGATGTTTAAAAACTGAACACATGCCCAACAGTTTAAGGTTTTCTTTCTCTTTAAAAGGTGGAATGGTATCTGTAGCTCAAAGCATGAAGCACAACGAGAGGTTGAAAGTTGATGAGTTTTGAAGAGGATTTTAAGATTATCCCATTTACTTTCCATTCAAACCGATCAGACTGCGACCAGATCGCCATCTATTGGCCGATTTGCACCAAATTTTACACAAAGCCTCATCAGTCAATGGAACACAATTATGAACATTTACGTGGTAATCAGACAGTATTTTGTTAAGATGTGCAAGATTTTCTGCTTTCAACACAATATGCAGGGATTTGTTGTTTTAAATTTTGGCCGTTTTATGGACTATCAAAATTCTTTTGATAACTTTTTGTCAGGAGGGTCCATAGATGCTTCATGCAAAATTTAGTGCAAATTGGTCAAATTGCCTAGGAGGAGTTAGAAAACGTAGGTTTTGCATTTGTCGCAATTTTGCGAACAGAAAGTAAGCTCAAAAGTGGGCGTGACCTACACCAAATAATTCAGCTGAATGCAGGGAACATGTAGATATAAGGTTTAACAATGTCTGACACAATATGTGTGAGTTATGGGCCAAAAATGCTATCACGTGGAAAAAAGCGCCACCTGCTGGTCATTTTTGGTATGTAAGTTGCAGGGGCTAGTCTATACCATGCCTATGAATTTCATTTCCATAAGTGTTAAGGTGTGGGCACAGGGCCAAATCTAAAATGAAACTGGCACCAGAGCGCCACCTAGTAGCCGATTGATAAGTCCTTTGTCAGATTTCCTCAAGACGGCAGTGGCAATGATTCTACCAAGTGTTGTGTCAATCCGTCCAACCGATGTGGAGATATAAACTATTTGAATTTAAAGAGTGCCACCTTGTGGTCATCGCCTAATCTTTTGGGCACATCCTCAGTAAGTCATGTCAAAGTATTATCTTAAGTTTCATGTCATTTGGACACACCGTTGTGGAGATATCCAACACTTCCTGTTTGGAAGGAAATCTGCAGGAAGTTGTTATTTAATAACTTGAGTATTGTTTGGCCTATCAAAATTCTTTTAATAACTTTTGTCAGGAGGGTCCACAGATGCTGTGTGCCAAGTTTCATGCAAACTGGTGAAATTGCCTGGGAGGAGTTTGAAAAAGTAGGTTTTCAACATTTTGCGACGTAGCGAAAAAAAAAAAACGGAAGCGGAAATGGGCATGGCCTATACCACGAGATTCAGCACAATTCACTGAATGCGTGGATATAAGGTTTTTGAATGCGCGAGAAAGTATATGGGAGTTATTAGCCAAAACGCACTTCAGGACCAAAAAACAAATGACAACAAAATTTTCACCCTACTTTTTAATGTTTGGGAGGGAAGCACGGTATCCAACGGAAATTCTCGAGAAATATGAGGTTTCTAAAAATTACATTATGAATTTAGTTTTTCTTGAATCTTCTTAGTGTTATTTGTTTTATTTGAGCTGTGGTCACAAAGGGGCATAGTGATGTAGTGGGAGACTACCTTCCTTATCCGTCCAATTATTCCACTATCTGACTCTGTGACTCCGCTCAAAAGTTAAAGTCCAAATCTGAGGAGAAACGGCTCTGAGACTAAGTCCAAAACCAGAGGCAAAACAGCTCAGAGACTAAGTCCAAATTTGAGACAAGACCGCTCAGAGACTAAGTCCAAAACAGAGGCGAGGCAGCAAGTCTTCAGTCCAAAAAGGTGTTTATTCCAAGAGAAGAGTTATAAATCCATGAGGTACCCCGGGGCAACTGAGAAATCTGCCCCGATCACCCTCTTTTATACCCGAGGTCCAGGTCACCAGTGCCCTCCTGGACCACCCCCCTTGTCATGATCACGCGAGACTGTCATCTTACTATTCTCTTTTTTGTCTGACTTCCTTAAGGCCTACAAAGTGTCTCACCCAGGCCCCTATCTGTGGCCTTGAGTGAGCTGTAGCTGCACCTGCTGCTCCCCCAGTCCAGCCTTTATTATACCGGAAGCATCAAACCTTGGTCTTTCATCAGGCTCAAATTCCCTATTAATACAGAACTGCAAGTTGTATTCTCAAATCAATTTATATGCATGATCATGACCCTGTTTGTATCTGCCACTACAGTCCCCCCTTTGGTCCTTCTAAAAGGACCAACACTTCAAACTTTAACATCAGGGAGTGCAGTCGTCTTATCATCATAACAGAAACAACAGCCTGAGTATACTGTAAATGACACACGATATATATAGTTTCAAACAGTGTAAATGCAACCCCATCCTACGAGACTGATAATGAGTATCAACCCACAGGGAAGTGCTTCAACTATCAAGACGATAGTTGAGAGCTCTCCCTGAGCCATCTTCTGGACCTGCCCTCAAACAGATGACCCAGTGATATTCATTGACAGGTTTCTATTCTGACCTGGCAACATGACAGGGGAAACATCCTCTCCAATTAGCTGTTTATGAGAGGTAAAATGCCCCACCATGTGGCCCACCAACTGACCTGTTCTGTTGGTGCAAACATAATATGTGTACATACAGCATTAAATCACACATTGTGGTTAACTCTTTGAAGGCACTCGTGACTGTGACACACGTGAATCAAACTCTTGATGAATTACACCATTCAACACCTCAAGGTTTGTTTTTAAGCATGCATAACTAGGTAACTCGTGCTCATGTGAATATATCATAGGTTTAAGATTTTTTTTTTTTTTTTTTCAGAAAAGCACAAGATTACATAGACAAATTCTTAAACCCTTTAGAATTAGAATATTATCTAGACACACTTTGTAAAGATGATCCCTCTTTGGTCAGTTCAGCAAACATTAGATCAGTAATTATTAGATCATTGACGTAAAACTCTCATACCACCTTTTGTTTTTGTAAAAAAATTTCTTCTGGTATTTTTCCAATGATCCAATTACATAAAGACAGGTAAGAGCTCTATCCAATCTTAGCACCTGGACTTAAATGACACGCTTGGGTTATTTGTTAGCCTTGGTGACATATTACCCGTGGTGTTGCCTTGGTTAGTGTGGCGGCCCTAAGGCCAACATTACACCAGAGTCCCTATGAACTTACTGGTTTCCTGTAAACCACACTGGTTTAATACATTTCTTGTGCTTTTTATGGCACTCAGCTTTCTGACGTGACCTTCACAAATGAGTGCCCGCTTTTCTTCATCAACACATTTACAACATTTGACTCTACATAACTATGTTGAATACAAGGGATCGTCGTACAATTGTCGGAACATAATTTATAAACCTGTCAGCCTGTCTCTCTCCTTGTACAGTAGTCTCTGTGTTGATAGCTCACCCTTCTTCCTGGAGGGTGCAGGCACTGACAGATACCTCTGCTCTGTTGTATCCATTTGGATTGTTCCTCTGCAGGAGTGGACAGCAACCTTAGCCAGGCTCACAGCCTTGCTGGCACATTTATCTAAATTACATTTTGACCTCTATCCATGATGTTGTCTTCCTAGCTGATTATCCACGGAGAGCTCATCCTGTAGTTGTGGTTGGGCTAATTGTTGAAGGGCTGGATTCACACATTTTTATGGTGGTAGCATTGCCCCCATTGGTGGCCGGATACCAGGTCTCATTGCTGCACTTCATTAGTCTCACCACGTCAGGTTGGTTGTGTTTCTCCAGGTTACATACACCAACTCGTCCTCGTGCTACACAGAAAAGGAAGATTAGTTTATCAAGTTTACATAGCTGTCATTGTTTTTAATTTTTCATTGGCATATTTGAGAGTTGGAACTCCATCTATCCAATTTCACTGCCATGTGCACTGCACAACAAGCAAGACATTCAGTTATATCCGAACAGTCACCTCTGTGACTTCCTGGCAGTGGTATTCTTTTGACGTTTGTAACGTACAATACACTCTTATTGGTCTTTTTCTGTGCTTCTTAGTTTGGCCAAATCTCTTTTTTCTCAGTTACTCTTTAGCCGAATCCATCTACTGGCTTCTAAAAGTTTCATTTTCTGATTGTTTCTGTGTCCTAACATGACGTGTTTGTGCGTATTACCTGTAATGTCACCATCCATTCTCTTGACAGTCAGTGGTGCGGGGTAGTCCCACCCAATGTTAACCTGGAGCGTTAGCTATTGTGCCATCGGTGGTTAGTGAACAACCATATGTGTCAGCTTTTACATACAGAAGATGTAGTAGTTCTCCCATTTTCACTATGCCCTTGTAATTGTGGCTAAGGTGACCATGGTAAGTGCACAGTTAACATGTGGTGTGTTAATAGTGGCACATGTCATTAGGACTTCTCTTTCTACCTCCCCCCTTGCGAAACCTGAAAGGGTTAGCACAAAAAGAAAGAAAACAAACAAATTAATCTGAGTCAGAGAACGCTCTGACTCTGGCCAGAATTCAGGCGTGGACGGGTGGTGTATATCTTGCAGGCCGGACGGTCCTGCACGTGCGCTTTCCAGGGTGTCACTGCCCGTGGTTGTGCTGGTGGCATCATCCTCGGCAGCCTCTCCGACACTACTATCAGTCTTTCACCTGTTGGAGGACACATCTGTAGATTTGAGTTAAACCCCATAAATAGTGCTGCTGAAGCGGTCCCTCTATAGGGCCCCTGCACTGTGGCAGTGGCATTGGGCATCCAGTGAGCATTTCATGCAGGGTTAGATGGGTTAGTCTGTTAGTTTGTGAGTGCATAGACATTAGTGCTAATGGCAAAGCATCTTCTCAGGTGAGTTTACCATTACCATCAGCCATGATTTTGGCTATTTTAGTTTTTGATATACCACTGGCATGTTCTACTGAACCTTGTGACTGTGGACATGTTATATGTATGTTTTTATTAGATGCTTGATGTTTCTGTAGTTAAAATGATGATTTTACTTCTTCTGTAACAGGTATGTGAACTTTGATGTGAAAATCATGATGCAATCAACACAGACACTTTATATATATGCTTTTTTGTAAAGGATCTCAGTATTTTCAACATCATTATATATCATTTCTAATATTTCATGTAGCCCTGTCTAAAATCAGTTAGGATACAGTGCATAAAATCCAATTCAAAGTATTCTAAAATGTTATATTAAAAAAAGTTCATAATATTAAAATGTATGGTTAAAATATGTGCTGGATAAAAAACTATAATATGTATAGTGTATTAAAAGACAATTTACAATTCAAAGATAAATATTCTAAAAAAGGTCAAGTTCATTAAGTTGAAGAGATGTGTGATTCAGAGAACGTGAGAGGAATAAGCAGTGTAAATGCAAGTGTAATCTAACATGTTATCTGTTTTGTGTCAGTCATTTCATTCCTGTGTTCCTATTGGTTGTTATCTAACTCACGAGCCAATCAAGGTAAATTCATGGGGTGAGAGGCGGGACTAGTGGCGCAGGTTAGTTTGGTGCGTACGTGAGCATGCGAGAGACAGAGAGCCACGATCGATCAGCGAGCTAAGACGGAGGCATCGTGTGGGGAGCATTTAAGTTTTATCGTGGTGGAGGTCGACTACCCGTTGTCCTGATATAAACTTCTGTGTGACCTGCAAGAGGTGAATATAATGTGTATGCCTGTATTTTGTGCTATATCTAACTGTTATAGTCTAATGACACTGTATTGGGTAAATGTGGTTAGTGACATGCTAGCTAGCGATAGCCGACAGTGCTAATGTGTTTTTATATCAACGTTCTGTCCTAAGATGTTAATGAAAGTTAAAGCGAGCTAATGCTAATTCAAAAAGAGATAGTGTTTTGTATTGTGGCTCAGTGTATGATAATATGCTTAAAGGAGACGGACGTTGGAGAAGGAGAGAGATTGAGACTGTCCAGACAGACGGCCCTGCTGTTTTTTATTCTTCCTCGTGACTCTGCTGCTGAGCGCCATTGCCCGTGTGTGTGCTGGAACTGTGACTGCCATTGCCCTTATGAGACTGCCATCGTTTCCCCTTTCTATCCCTACTAACAAACCATTGGATTCGTGAGTACTAACTGAAAACAGTTTGAAAGTGCACGTGCTTTTATTTTTGCTCAGTTGAGTGAAGCGGCCATTACAGTTTTTAGGCCCCACCGCACACAAGCCTCATCCATCAGGCCTGCAACGGGTTTGAGTGTATTTTCTGGTGTGTTGTATGTGAATGTGTGTGGGCCCACCGGTACAACAAAAGGTATTTTTGAAAAGTGAAAGAAGTGTTTTATTTTCTTATTTGAGGTATTCATTTTTATTATACAAGGGTACAAAGTGAAAGGCTTTTATTTTGAAACCAAAAGGGAAGTAACCTGTGAAAGAGCTGTGAACTTTGTCTATAACTTGTCTCTTTATGCCCTAATAACATATTTTCCTATTTTACTTTTTTTGTCAATTGTGTAAATAAATACCGGTGAGAGTTTATATTTAAAGTACAATTGTGGTGGTCATTATTAAAATAGCATTATTGAAATAACATTCATTATTAAAGTAATATTCATTATTAAATTTAGTTGTATTTTCCTACAACGAGCCCAGGCCCAGTCTCATTGTATTAACCATTCTAGCTTTTCTTTTAACTACATGGGACCTGGGTTACATAAATGGAGGCACCGCTGGGATCTCAATTAACATAAAGTAAAAAAAAAATTGATAACATTGACCCCACAACTTTAAAGCTTTAATGTAAAAGTAACGTGCTAACAGTAATTAAAATCAAGTGCAATAATGGCAAGTCAAACAAGCAGTCCGTCACAAATGGAACTAATTAACTGGTGTAAAGGAGAGTCCGTAGAAGTAAAACATTCCCTCCTGTTATATGGAGTGCCTGAAGAGAGTTCTGAAAAAGACATTGAAGAAACAGCAGGGACCATCAAAGCATTGGGGAAAGTTAGAGTTAGGGGCAAAATGTTTAACCCTCAACAGCAATCACTCATGGTGCTATGTGAGTGTAGTGAAGAAATAGACCCCTCCAGAATTCCCCCTGAGATTATGCCTGTGAATGGCGGAAGCAGTTGGAAAGCTGTCTACTACATCGAGCCTCAGCTTGATAAATTTGAAGACAAATTGCTCACCTTTCTGCAAAGTGAAGGGAAAACATTGGAGGACATTCAAGATCTATGCACCCCCACCAAGGAGGGTAACAGCAACCCAGAAGACATCATCCGTGCGGTCGGTGATGTTTTGAACAGGAGCAACAAACAGTCTGACAGTCAGACATACAGACGTCTGCGGACATTTTCCGGGGTCAGTCCCACCCCCGCTGGAGAAGAGTCCTTAGACAATTGGTTGGAGCATGCAACACTCTTGATAACAGAAGGTGAGTGCTCAGACAAAGAGAAACGACGTCGGATATTGGAAAGTCTCAAAGGGCCCGCCTTTGAAATCATTCAAGCTGTGCGTCTGACTCAACCTGATGCTAGCCCCCATGAGTACATAGAGGCTATAGAGAGCATTTTTGGTACCGTAGAGACTGGAGAAGAACTATATTTGGCATTTAGAGCCCTTCGCCAACAGCCTGGTGAACGTCTATCAGAGTTTCTGCGAAGATTAGAGAAATCTCTTGTCAAAGTAGTACGAGCAGGTGGCTTACCTGTTAGCGCTGCCAATAGTGCTCGCTTAGAACAGCTCATCAGAGGAGCCACCTCAGAGGTCATGTTGCTACAGCTGAAAATTAGGGAGCGGAGCAGTAATCCCCCTACCTTCCTGACCCTGTTACGAGAAGTAATGGAAGAGGAAGCCCGCCAGTCAGCCAAACAGAACCAAGTGGCACCCATGCGTCCCCAGCGTGTACGCACTGTCCAAGCAGAAAAAGAAACAGAACCAGACTCAGCGGCTCAGAGTACACTGCAAGCCCAGATTCAAGAGTTGAGAGCGCAGTTAGCAGAAAGAAACAACTCATGGCCACAGTCGTCATCTGATGATTCCTTTAAAGGTCCGAAAGAGAAAACAAAGCAGAAAAATGAGTCGCAGAGTGAGCTACAATCACTAAGAAAACAAGTGCAAACCCTAGAAAGTAAGATTAGTGTAATGGCAGTAAAATACACATCAGATCCCCCACGAGAACACACACCACAGCCCCACCGATACAAAGCCGCTCCAGGTAACAAGTCTGCTCCTCCCAAAGTGCCATCTTCCAAAGACAATGATGAGTACTTTTGCTACCGGTGTGGGGAAAATGGTCACATAGCTCCTAGATGCACTGCACCTGAGAACTCCCAGAAAGTTATTCGAAAGCTCATACGCTTGGTGCGAGGTTCCCCTGGCCCCAAACAAGAGAGCCCAAAGCCCGCTGCTGAAGAGCAGTGTGTAGCTAGAGTAAACAAAGTTGAAGTCCCAGAGAATAACACTGTCCTACCTGAGGGTCTTGTAGGTCCATCCTTTATCCATACCATCAAAGTCAATGATGTGGTCTGCGATGCTCTCATTGATAGTGGGTCTAATGTGACTATCATTTTTGAAAACTGGTTTGATGAACACTTACCGGGTGTCCCCCTAAACCCCCTCTCTGGCCTTGGCCTATGGGGTCTCGCTGACTCAAAGTATCCTTACAAAGGCTACGTTGTTGTAGAGATGGAGTTCCCTGAGGAGATCACTGGTGTGTCAGGACCGATAGAAGTGCTCGCATTGATTTGTCCAGAGCTAAAAAACCAACAACAGACCCCTGTGCTGGTCGGAACCAATACATCTCTGTTCCGCCGCCTATGGGAGCTGGTTAAGACAAAGAGTGATAAGCATACTGTGCACTCCATGCGAATCCAGTCTGTGTACGCCCCTGTTAATGCGCAAGAACAGCTAGCCAAGAATGAAGTCTTGGGCCAGCTAAAGTGGAAAGGCCCCGGTCCACTCTCGATAGCTCCAGGAGCACAGTACTATGCAACCTGCAAAGTGGAAAGACTGAGTGCTCCATCCAAAGACCTTGTGCTGATTGATGCACCCACAGCCCAGTTACTCCCTGCCAGTGTGCTGGTAAAGCCTGGTGTGCTCTCAGATGCTGATATTGACAGCAACAGTTTCACTGTGCTCATGCAGAATGAGTCCAAGAAAACAACCTCTATCCCAGTGGGGACTGTAGTTGCCGAAATGTATGCTGTGGACACAGTTACCCCAGTCCAGCCGTCCGACCTCGCAGCTGAAACCCTGGACCCAAGCCTCTTCAATTTCGGGAATTCCCCTATCCCCGAGGAGTGGAAGAGTCGGCTTCAGCAGAAGTTAGCTGAAAGGCGGAATGTTTTCTCGTTGCATGAATGGGATGTTGGCTTGGCTAAGGGAGTTGAACACCGCATACGCCTGCATGACCCCCGATCCTTCAGAGAAAGGTCAAGGAGACTAGCTCCTGCAGACATTGACGATGTAAGGCGACATATACAGCAGATGCTGGCCGCTGGAATCATCACCGAGTCCCGCAGTCCCTACGCCTCACCAATCGTCGTAGTCCGGAAGAAGAACGGGACTATAAGAATCTGTATAGACTACAGAACGCTCAACAACCGCACCACACCAGACCAGTACACAATGCCACGCATCGACGACGCCCTGGATTCCTTGTCAGGTAGCCAATGGTTCTCAGTGCTGGATCTGCGTAGTGGCTACTACCAGATAGAGATGGCTGAAGAGGATAAAGAAAAGACAGCATTTATTTGTCCTCTTGGTTTCTATCAATTTGAGCGCATGCCACAGGGCATCACAGGAGCGCCAGCCACATTTCAGCGCGTGATGGAGAAAGCTGTCGGAGATATGCATCTTCTGGAAGTCCTTGTGTACTTGGACGATATCATTGTGTTTGGCAAAACACTCGAAGAGCATGAGCAACGTCTTCTCAAAGTGCTGGATAGGCTAGAGGAGATCGGGTTAAAAGTGTCTATTGACAAATGTCAATTCTGCCAGCCTCAGGTTAAGTACGTGGGTCATATTGTTTCTGTCGATGGGATAGCTACAGATCCAGAGAAGGTTGAAGCCGTCAAACATTGGAAAGCACCCACTCACCTGAAGCCTCTCAAGTCCTTTCTCGGATTCTGCAGTTACTACCGGAGGTTTATCGCAAACTACTCCGCCATCATTCGTCCTCTTTCTGAGCTCACCAAGGGATATGCCCCCACGTGGCAAGGCCCCAAACCCAAAAAGAGTGTGGACTCAGTCAAAGACTATTTCAAACCATCAGAGCCCTTTGGAGATCGTTGGACTCCAGCCTGTCAGGAAGCCTTTGAGCGGATCCGTGACTGTTTGATCAACGCCCCTGTGTTGGCATTCGCTGACCCCACCAAGACCTACATCTTGCATGTTGACGCCAGTATGAATGGGTTAGGCGCTGTCCTAAACCAGGAATATCCTGAGGGCCTTCGGCCTGTAGCGTTTGCCAGTCGGAAGCTTAAAGACTCAGAGCATAACTATCCAGTCCATCAGTTGGAATTTCTGGCACTAAAATGGGCTGTCGTGGACAAGTTTCATGACTACTTGTATGGTGCCAAGTTTATTGTAAGAACTGACAACAACCCATTAACATATGTGTTGACCTCTGCCAAACTCAGTGCTGTTGGACACCGTTGGCTCGCCGCCCTTGCTACCTATGATTTCACCATCCAGTATCGTCCTGGGAGGCAAAACATCGATGCTGACCTGCTGTCTCGACAGTACACTTCAGACGAGGCTAAAGAATGGACAAGTGTCCCACCTGATGGCATCAAAGCCCTCTGCAAACGTGCCTGCATCAGTCAAGAAACAGATGTGACTGACAGATTGGTGGATCAGCTGGGAGCTCCTGCCACAGCAGTACCAGAAGCCTATGTGTTCCCAGTGAACCTTAGCTTAAACACCCTTGACCAGCTGAGCCCGAAAGATATCCAGGCAGCACAAGATATGGACCCAGCAATTGGGCCACTGAAGAAAGCCATGGAGAAGAAAAAAGTGCTGACTCGCTCCCAAAATGATTCGCCTGAGACTGTGTTGTTGCTAAGAGGAAGCCGCAAGTTGGAGTTGAAGGACGGATTACTCTACAGAGTAAGAGAGAAAATGTGTGGAAAACAGATCAAACAACTTGTCTTGCCCGCAAGATACCGACCGATGGTGTTAAGATCTTTGCATGATGAATGTGGACACATGGGAGTGGAGCGCACTACTGAACTGGTCAAAGACAGATTTTATTGGCCGCGAATGACAGCTGAGGTTGAGGAGTTCATTCGAACCTGTGGAAGATGTATCTCCAGGAAGACACTCCCTCAGCATGCCGCGCCCTTGAATCAAATAACAAGTAATGGTCCTTTAGATTTAGTATGTATAGACTTTCTGCAGCTAGAGCCTGACTCTAAAGGTGTTACTAATGTGTTAGTAGTGACAGATCATTACACACGCTACGCACAAGCGTTTGCCACCAAAGATCAAAAGGCAATCACTGTTGCAAGAGTATTGTGGGAGAAGTATTTTGTGCACTACGGCCTACCTGCGCGGATACACTCAGATCAGGGCCGAGATTTCGAAAGTCGACTGATCAAAGAGCTCCTGTCCATGCTTGGGGTTCGGAAGTCACGCACATCCCCCTACCACCCTCAAGGAGATGCGCAACCAGAAAGGTTCAATCGAACGCTCCTTGCAATGCTTGGTACCCTGGACACTGTGAAGAAACAATGCTGGAGCCAGCATATCACCTACCTGGTACATGCGTACAACTGCACAAGAAATGATTCCACAGGATACTCACCATATCAGCTCATGTTTGGGAGAGAAGCTAGGTTGCCCATTGACATCTGTTTTGGAATCTCGCCAAATGGTGAAAGTGAGTCCTCTTACCAGCAGTACATTACCAGGATGAGAAAGGAGTTGCAAAAAGCTTATCAACTAGCATCTGACGCTGCTACAAAGAGTCACCTGAAAAACAAAGCACGCTATGACAATCGTGTGAGAGACTTACCTTTGGAGAAAGGAGACAGGATCCTCATTCAGAATGTGGGCCTAAAAGGAAAGCATAAACTTCAAGATCGATGGAAATCAACGCCGTATGTTGTTTTGGAGAAGCTGCCCAACCTGCCAGTCTACAAGGTCAAACCAGAGCATGGTCCAGGTGTCGTCAAAACTCTCCATCGAGACCACCTGTTGCCTATCGGATACATGGTCAGGATGTCAAACCTGCCAGATGACAAGGAACTCACTCGGAGACCCGTCACAAGAGCTCAGCTTACTCAGCAACATCGAGCAACCAAGTCTACTGACCCAGTAGAGGAAAGTGATGCCGAGTCATCAGGCTCAGAGTTTGAGACGGTCCATAATCCACCTGATTTGGATGTGGAGGAAATTCAGAGACAGCTGGCAGCTGAAAATCAAACCTCGGAAGAGGATGAAAGATCTGAAGAACACTGTGAAGCTACAGAAAATCAACAGCTCACAGAAACAGAGTATGAGGAATTGTCTGAGGGTGTTGAACCTACTCAGTCAGACTCAGACGTCAGAGAAACAAATAATGATTCTGTGGAAGAACAAGATGTAGAAAGTAGAGCAAGCTCACCTATGTCAAACAGGATCAGGAATGAAAAACCTTCTAAAAACCAAAGAAATGAGAGTGAGGAATCGTCCACAGTCAGAAGATCTCGGAGACAACCGAAACCAACTGTGAGATTAACCTATGAAAAGCCTGGTCAACAATCCTGTGAACCAGTTACCATTATGCACCATGGTATGGTCATTCAACTCAAGTTAAACCCTCCAGACCAAGTCACTGAACCAAGAAAAAGGTGCAGAACATCTAAAAGGCGTGAAGAGGAAAAAGAAATAAGGGATCACTCTTCCAAGTCAAAGAGAGAAAAAAAAAGGTGTGATGAGGACATCTACACGGTCAGAAGGGGGAGGGTGTAGCCCTGTCTAAAATCAGTTAGGATACAGTGCATAAAATCCAATTCAAAGTATTCTAAAATGTTATATTAAAAAAAGTTCATAATATTAAAATGTATGGTTAAAATATGTGCTGGATAAAAAACTATAATATGTATAGTGTATTAAAAGACAATTTACAATTCAAAGATAAATATTCTAAAAAAGGTCAAGTTCATTAAGTTGAAGAGATGTGTGATTCAGAGAACGTGAGAGGAATAAGCAGTGTAAATGCAAGTGTAATCTAACATGTTATCTGTTTTGTGTCAGTCATTTCATTCCTGTGTTCCTATTGGTTGTTATCTAACTCACGAGCCAATCAAGGTAAATTCATGGGGTGAGAGGCGGGACTAGTGGCGCAGGTTAGTTTGGTGCGTACGTGAGCATGCGAGAGACAGAGAGCCACGATCGATCAGCGAGCTAAGACGGAGGCATCGTGTGGGGAGCATTTAAGTTTTATCGTGGAGGTCGACTACCCGTTGTCCTGATATAAACTTCTGTGTGACCTGCAAGAGGTGAATATAATGTGTATGCCTGTATTTTGTGCTATATCTAACTGTTATAGTCTAATGACACTGTATTGGGTAAATGTGGTTAGTGACATGCTAGCTAGCGATAGCCGACAGTGCTAATGTGTTTTTATATCAACGTTCTGTCCTAAGATGTTAATGAAAGTTAAAGCGAGCTAATGCTAATTCAAAAAGAGATAGTGTTTTGTATTGTGGCTCAGTGTATGATAATATGCTTAAAGGAGACGGACGTTGGAGAAGGAGAGAGATTGAGACTGTCCAGACAGACGGCCCTGCTGTTTTTTATTCTTCCTCGTGACTCTGCTGCTGAGCGCCATTGCCCGTGTGTGTGCTGGAACTGTGACTGCCATTGCCCTTATGAGACTGCCATCGTTTCCCCTTTCTATCCCTACTAACAAACCATTGGATTCGTGAGTACTAACTGAAAACAGTTTGAAAGTGCACGTGCTTTTATTTTTGCTCAGTTGAGTGAAGCGGCCATTACAGTTTTTAGGCCCCACCGCACACAAGCCTCATCCATCAGGCCTGCAACGGGTTTGAGTTTATTTTCTGGTGTGTTGTATGTGAATGTGTGTGGGCCCACCGGTACAACAAAAGGTATTTTTGAAAAGTGAAAGAAGTGTTTTATTTTCTTATTTGAGGTATTCATTTTTATTATACAAGGGTACAAAGTGAAAGGCTTTTATTTTGAAACCAAAAGGGAAGTAACCTGTGAAAGAGCTGTGAACTTTGTCTATAACTTGTCTCTTTATGCCCTAATAACATATTTTCCTATTTTACTTTTTTTGTCAATTGTGTAAATAAATACCGGTGAGAGTTTATATTTAAAGTACAATTGTGGTGGTCATTATTAAAATAGCATTATTGAAATAACATTCATTATTAAAGTAATATTCATTATTAAATTTAGTTGTATTTTCCTACAACGAGCCCAGGCCCAGTCTCATTGTATTAACCATTCTAGCTTTTCTTTTAACTACATGGGACCTGGGTTACATTCAGTTCTAATATTAGCTTTGAATTTCTTTGTTATGAACACACCATTTGGGCAATAGAGTAGGTTGGTCAAATGCTACTTGATTAACAACAGCCTTCTTCAGCTCACACCCTGTAACTCCAAAGAACAGATCATAGCGTTTACTTGAATATAAACTGGCTTAAACTGTATTTGCAACACAATTGGTTATAATATTTGAAATAGCAGCTTATATGTAATCGTCGTAAATTGTATATATCACTTGCATATAGGTATTCACTTCAGACAACAACCACTAATGAGACAGCATGCTGAAAGGAGCTTGAAAAACAACAACAACAAAAAAATACACAACAAAACCTTGATGTACTAAAAAAGGAAAAGTTCACTGAGCTTGGACCCAGTCGACAGCGAGGAGAGAAAGGGAGGGTGATTACGTCACACCGGACGTGCAGTAGAGCGGGGGGCGCTAGCATCCCCCCTCTCACACACACCAGGGGAGGAGCAATGGAGCTGCAGTTTGAAACACAACTTTTCAGCACACAACTCCCTCAGCCATCAGCGAGATAGGAACCCGCTCTTAAAACAATATAAAACCTGCCCGGGGATGTGTCTCCTCGGCTGTAACCTCAACCGACCGTCACTTGGATTCCTTATCTCAACGACACTTTACACATGCATTTATAAACTCTTAGCCTGCACGAATAGTATTCATAAGTCAAAAACAACACACAAGAACAACCATCTCATAAATCACATTCAATACTAATATATCTATTAGCACACACATTTTAGACCAGAACTATCAAGTTTGTCTAATAACCTTCACATCGTTTGAGTACTGCAACACACTTAACCACTTATTAACAGTAATACAAAGCTCTTTAGAACAGCAAAAATGTCTCCAATGTCTGACAGTTACATCAGCACCAAATCACACAACACTGCAAAATAGCACAATTTATTTTAGGAAACACTAATTTTTCCAGTAGATTCTTCAACACACACTCAAGACACAGGTAGTTGACAACACACAGTCAACAACCTCATACACTACTTTTTTACTTTATTAAACCCCCATAAGAATGTTCGAACATTTATTGTTGGTTTAACTGAAACTTTTTTGTTGGTCTTCGATTTTTGTTAACAACTATTATCGTTGTTTATTTTCAGTTCAGATTGTTTTTTTTTTGTGTGTTTTTTTCAGTTTTGGTTCTCGCATGCATTATTCTCACATTTCCTTTAATTTAGACTTTAATTTACCTTGCTTTTTGATTATTTATCCGATGTTTGCCGTCCATGGACTTAAGGCTGTATTTTAACCTGCATTTCTCTGTCCTACAAATACCCTTTTCTTTTCTCTTAGCCCAAATTGAAGAGTGCTCTTTTTTTTTTTTTTTCCACCCTGGATAGTCTCTGCCCTTTTTAGCCTGAACTGTCTTTATTTTCAGAAGTCCATGGTCTCAAACTCCTAGTTTAATCTTTATCTCTATCAAAAGATGACTCGTTATCAGAATTCATGCACTCTGGCAAACACATTTGTATAATTTGTATAATTTTGCAGCAGGAAAGGCTTTCCTCAGAGTATTGTTTGCACAAACATTCTGCTAAAGTTTTATCTACTGTGCTTACACCATAAACCTTTCTGGTGGTCTTCTTGAGTGGTTTTAATATCACCACGTTTTAACCACACTAACTGTACGTATGTCAGCCTCCTTCTGGGCTGCTATTAAGGATGGTAAAGTGGTGAGTGGTTCACAGTTTTCGGCTGCCTTCAACCGTCCAACACATGTACCGGTTTCAGCTTGTTTAGTGGCCTCGTCAGCCAGGCTATTGCGTTTGGCTATTAGGGAACTGCTTTTTTGGTGAGCAGCACACTTGATAATAGCTGATACACTTGATAGATGAATGCTTGAATTAGTGTTAAGATGGCTGCTCCATGCATTACTGGTGTGCCATTCCGCTCTGAGAAAACCTCTCTGTTTCCAGATATTTCCATATATATGACACACTGCGTATGCATAGCCCACTGTGAGTATACATTTAACCGCTTGCCTTCTGATAATTTGCTTTGCGGCAGTTAAAAGCTTTAATTTCTGCAAGCTGTGCTGAGCATGGTTGGGCAAGATAGATTGTTTGGACTGTGGTAAATATATCATCTGGCAGCAACTGTACAATTTCTTAACCTGTGTTGTTGCTTGTCACGTCTCTGAAGCAGGATCCATCTACAAAGAGAGAGAGATATGTTGTTATTGGCTGATTATGCATATCTTCACGTGGTCTCAGAAACACATTTGTGGCTTGAAGGCAGTCATGTTGCATTCTATCTATGGGTATCATCATCCATGTTGCAGGATTAACTGTATTGCAGCGTTGGATGTTCAGTTGTTGCTGAGAGCACAACTTCATAACCTAGCTTGTGTAAGCACAAACCTTGGACTGGTGAGGTGGGCATGTATCTGGTGAGATGTATACAGTATTGTTGGGTGTCCTATGGTTCCTGTTGAGGCTCTCTCAAAGCAAAAGCTGCTGCTGCAAGTCCCTGACAACTGGGATGCAGACCAGCCTCAGAGTTATCTAACTTGGTGCTATAGTATGCTAAAGGTTGCTTACCAGTTGGAGCGTCTTGCATCAAAATTCGACAGGCAAACTGCGCCCTATCTGCAACATATTTAATTATCTGTTCTTTTTGGTTTTCTGAGGTTAAATGAAACAGCATGCAGAACACAAACAGTTAGAGGACACATAATTATATCAGATATGGTCATAACGTTAAAGTTACGTAAAGTTAAAAATAATGATCTATTAATCACTTTTCGTCACCGTGGGACTACTCTTTTTTTTTTTTTTTTTTTAAATAAACACCTCATTTCAGAAATGTCTTATTTTCATGATTTTTTTTCTTTAAGGGACGTCTATGGTCTGGGAGGCCTAAAAGAATAAAAAAAAAAATGAATGAGAAAAAGCTCAATCTATGGACAACAATAGCCTGCTAAATCCAATAAGGCAATCATTTGTTTTCATTTGCGGTTTTGGAACAAAGTTGGACTGGAGAAGAAAACTATGGCATCCAAATCCATGAACAAAGTTTACCATTGATAGTGAAAGCAACCTTGAACTGTGAGTCAGGATAAACAGGAATGCTAGAATATGCATTTGTTAAATCAGTAACTGAAAACCCACAGTCATTACAGCATCTTAATTTATGACCCTAAAGTATTTTAAAAATCTCTCCCCCCCCCCTTTTTTTTTTTTTTTTGGTTTCTTTTTCGGGCAAGATGGGGGAGGTACATGGTGAAATGAGAGAGTCAACAATGGCACCCTAATGAATGAGCAATGACCTTGACAGCCCTAGGGCTGAGTGGATATTTTCTTTAACCTAGTCTAACAGTCAACAACAGGATAACAACAGAATGTGCATCTTTTATATTTCTAAAAATCAAACTTGCTTAGAGCCCTAAAGCTATCAAATACTGCCAGAAAGCAAAGCTTAGACTTTAACATTCAATCAGTGTTTCCCTCTGTGTGTGTGTGTGTGTGTGTGTGTGTGTGTGTGTGTGTGTGTGTCTTGTGTATGTGCTGCTCAAAGTTCAGACCTCTGACCTCTGCTGTCTCCTTTGGCTGTGTCAAGGTGAATCCTGGGAAATGAACAGACACCTTTAGCTGGTGCATGTGGTCAGGATTCCTCTGGATCTCTCCCTTCTTGATGATTAAGCTCGGGGTTCCCATAACCTTACTTCTGCAGCATAGCTTATCTGGTCAGTGCTGTTGCACTTTCCTTGATAATTTGATACGGGCCCAGTCTCCTTTTCCTCTGGCTGTTGTGCAGTGCCTGCCATCTTTGTCCAGGACTCTGTGGCCCACCCGACTCCAGTCTTTGTGTCAGGTGATACCTCTGTAGCCTCCTTCAATTTGTTTGGCTGACATGGCCTGTGTATAAAACACTTCTGGATCTCAATGACAGTCTGCTTCCTTGTTTGCCTCAGCACGGGGTCGGGGAACATCATCCCCTCAGTGATCTCGACTCCGCAGTCAGTAGTCAGTAGAAGCTGGCTGGTGGAGAAAAAGGCTTTTTTGGAGAAGCAAGGTTAATTTGTGACTCATTTTAGAAGAGAGAAAGAGGGCTGAAAAGACAGGGTGTACTGGTTATCCTCCTCCCTCCTTCACAGAGTCATCCTGGGATGCCTGACCTTGTGTGGAGAAGGTATTGTTTAAAGGAGGGTTGTAGGTGTGGAGACAGCATGGAGGAGGTCAATTCCTAATTCTGGCCCTACATTGTTTCTTCTTTATGTTACTCAAACTCTATTTTCCCATTACCGTTTCAGTCCCACTACTGATTTTAAAAACTTGTCAGTCTACCTTTTTTTCTTTCCTGCTTTCCTGTTACCTTTTCTTTTAACATATTTTACACTATCTTAAACATTCTGTGCTTAATGTGCCTTTTACTGGAAGCACCCCATGGGTGACACAGTGCCAAAGTTGAACATTTTTAACCACATTATTTCCCCATTTGTCTGCCATTATTTCAGCAGAGCCTGTAAGAGGGTCAGATAGAGCTTATAAATTTCCGGTTTTGTTCCTTATGTTTTCAGCTGACTCACTGGGACAGATGTGCTTAAACTTTCAATGGACTTATCATTCAAACAAATTTCACAATCATTCTGCTCTTCCCATACAGTGTATGGATGGATCTCATCAACCACACACTAACTTTGGGTAACTTTTTGGTTTGTATGACACATTCGTTCCGAGCAACGCACCCCTGTAGTATACAGGCTGTATACTAGTCACTGAATGTCACCACAAAGTTTATTCTTTATACTTATTTCATATATTTATTTTCACTCATACACCCATTTTATTGTAGTGGGGCCTCATGTAATACTGTACTGTATCATATCATTATTACAGTATCTCATATTGTATCATATTATATTTTCTTCCTATTATATGCTATTATTTTCATTGTATTACCCTTTATCAGGTTTGCATAAGTCACTTCCTTTCAATTTCTTACTCACCTATAAGGATTATCTTATATCTTAAGAATGTTAGACTCAGTGTGATGAATCAGATCTCTTTAATGCATGCTGCATGTAGGGAAGGTCCAGACTGTTCTCTCCAGTCTTCCAAATGTTACTGACTTAAATACAACAGAGTGGAGGTCACATACTTTCACGGCACTTCATATCTTACTCCCTCTCAAAACGATAACCCCTCATGTAGAGATAATTGCCTCTTATATGACTTTCTGACACTCCAAATGGGAGTCTCTCCTCCTCCTCTCACATCCTGATCATATTCTTTACAGCACATTGATTACAAACCGGAAGAGTCTGTATTACCAACTTTCGTCAAATGCCATAATGTTTGACTGATTTCTTGCTCAGTTTCCAATGTCCAATTTCCTCATCATCAAAATATGTTTGTTCAAGCCAAAAATGCGTTCCGACACCTTGATTTTCCATGTCCCATTTAGTGGCGCAATAGTCATCAGTAATTATTTTATTTTCATTTTTATGCTTGTATCTGTGTTATCACCCACCACTTCATCCTCATCATTCAATTTATTATCATATCATATTACTTTAATTTGCCTATAATTATCAGTTATTTTAATTACACTTCTCTTATTACTTACTATTCTTCTATTATTTACTATTCTGTTATTATTTACTATTTTCTTATTGTTTATTAAATATTATTATTACTATTATTATTAGCATCATTATTGTTGTCCGTCACCACTTCATCCCTTTTATGGGGTCGCAGGGTTTGTTACTGGAGCCAGTCGCAGTTATCTGTCTGGGTGAAGGCAGGGCACTCCCTGGACGAGTCATCAGCTCAGCGCAGGGCCCTCACTGATGGCAGAGGCTGCCACGCAAGGTGCCAACTGCACATCAGGAGAAATTTGGGGTTCAGTATCTTGTTCCGATGACGAGCCTACCTGCTCTACCTGCCGCCTATATTATTATTATTATTTATTACTTATTTGTCACAGCATCGATTTTAATGCTTGCTCTCTACTCCAAGTCTAAGTTCTCTGCTAAATGCAGAAGGTTTGGCTGAAGTCTAAATTGCAGCTGCCCTGACAGTGTCTCATTGTTTTCTGTGCTGGGCGCTGGCTGGTTTTCAAGGTCTCCCCTGATCTATTTTTGATTGTATGTGTGTGTTCTGCTTCTGGCCCTCTCTCTCTCACCTCTACTGTAATTTTTCCCACTATTCTCCCGTCTACTTCTCACAGTGGAAATTGTCATGTTTCCTTCTACTTATTATCATTTATTATCATCATTCTTTAGGTCTTTTCTCTGTAATTCAGCCTCTATTCAGTCACAATAATTTAGGTCAAAGGTCCCTGCTAACGGCCACTTTGTGGCTCCAGAGGATACCCCGTGCCATCTTTTCATGCACTCCTGAATTTTTCTCTTTTGCGTTGGGTGTTTTAACATTACTAATTCTGCGGGTGTCAGTCCCGTCGGCCGCTTACTGTGTGTTATGCCCATCCTGTCGGACGCTGACTGGCACAGCTGGCGCTGCGTTACTTTTATCTTCTATTCTTTCTTCCTTGCTGCCGTTATCTTTTTTGGATTAGATTGCTCCTGCTCTGGCCTTCCGATTATTATTCTCTTTTTTATTTAAACAATTTAACTGTTTACTTACGTATTTTTGTCAAAGAACAAAAAACTATTTCTTCTACTACAATTATCTATTTCTTTTAATTTGTCCTGCCTCACTTGTTCTATTTTATTATTTACACGGTACCTTACTCCTCTATTTTACATTCATGCATTTTTTTTCAGTTTTCACACTTTATGTACATATTTTTACAAAGGCCTTATATTATTTTCTTCTCTTCTACTCTACAGCTATTTCACTATAACAGCCCTCTTTCATAGGCGCTGTTCTTGGATCCGCATTATCTTTTTATCACTCCAGAGAGGGCACAGCGATTTTGGCTTCCCCGCCAAACAGAACTTCATGCGCGTCTAAATCATTCCTGAGAGGGCACAATGATTATTCGTAAGACCGCCAGTTCTCTTGACCCTTCCCCCGGGTCGAATGAGCTCTTTGTTCAAATCTCACAACACAACAACACCTTATTTAACGACTTACAACAACAACAACAACAACAACAACTACAGATTAGACTTGTAGTTCTTTCGGCCCTCTTCACGGGCCGCTACAACCTCTTACTATAGTCTCAAACCACAATAACAATTTATTAGCGACTTCTGCAGATTTCCACAATACCACTTTATCACCGACTTCCTCGGATAACAACAACGATAACAACCGATAAGACACTCAGACAACAATAACAACTTGTTCCGACATCAACGCGCATTTTATCTTCAACTTATCTGTCCCGTCTCCTTACACTCCACAGCTCGAGCTATTTGTTTTAACAGGTAACTGCTTAGTGCAGTTTCCTTGTGCCATTATTCTCAGTACTGCCACATATTTTACAACATACCACACCATTCCACTTCCAAGACTCAGACACATACAGATCCACATGCAAATTAACATGTTAAAAAGCATTCTCTCACATTTATCCATCCCTCTTCATACATACTTTGTTTTATCATTAAAAGGTGGTTAGGGCAAGCTATGCATGAACATTATTTATCAGACATAATTCGCTGCGCACATGAACTGACTTGACTAAATCATACTTTTACATAAACATACATGAAACATACATATATAATTATCAATCACACATACTCACAATTTTGGCCTGAAGGCCGCTGCCATGCCTCTTAAATACTTCAATTCAGGTTATTACTTTTTTATTTTTTTATACAACCAAAACTAATAATAATAACAATACTTAAAATTACTTATTAATTTTTATAAAGGAAAATTTACAATAATAATTTAATTAAATTTACCTTAATTTAATTTTTATTTTTCATAATTCTCAGTCTTAGGTTCTTTTGGAGAGGTTTTTAGAACAATACCTGAGACTTGGGGCTGGGAAGGAGTAGACGGTATCACTCGTAAATGAAGAAAAGATATAAATATATCCCTTAATGGTGTATGTGGGGCGCGCCTGAGATCCGCCGTCCCGTCCCTCCCGGTCCGCCGCTGCAGGCTGTGTACTGGGCCGCTCCTCCGCGGCTAGGCTCGCCAAAATGTAGTGGGAGACTACCTTCCTTATCCGTCCAATTATTCCACTATCTGACTCTGTGACTCCGCTCAAAAGTTAAAGTCCAAATCTGAGGAGAAACGGCTCTGAGACTAAGTCCAAAACCAGAGGCAAAACAGCTCAGAGACTAAGTCCAAATTTGAGACAAGACCGCTCAGAGACTAAGTCCAAAACAGAGGCGAGGCAGCAAGTCTTCAGTCCAAAAAGGTGTTTATTCCAAGAGAAGAGTTATAAATCCATGAGGTACCCCGGGGCAACTGAGAAATCTGCCCCGATCACCCTCTTTTATACCCGAGGTCCAGGTCACCAGTGCCCTCCTGGACCACCCCCCTTGTCATGATCACGCGAGACTGTCATCTTACTATTCTCTTTTTTGTCTGACTTCCTTAAGGCCTACAAAGTGTCTCACCCAGGCCCCTATCTGTGGCCTTGAGTGAGCTGTAGCTGCACCTGCTGCTCCCCCAGTCCAGCCTTTATTATACCGGAAGCATCAAACCTTGGTCTTTCATCAGGCTCAAATTCCCTATTAATACAGAACTGCAAGTTGTATTCTCAAATCAATTTATATGCATGATCATGACCCTGTTTGTATCTGCCACTACAGTGAATTTTGAAGAACTTACCAACTTTTTTCCAGTTGGACAGCAGTGTGGAGGAAGCTGTAGGTGAGGACACAGTCTCTCAAGACATAGAGCAGCTGGATGACATCCGTAGCATTGTCTTGGACAATGTCAAGAATGCCCAGGACAAGACAGGGCTGGGAATGAAGGCTCAAATAAACAAAACCACATTTGTGGTTGGGGAACATCAGGAGCCAGCAGCGTATGGGTGGAAAACTAGAGTCCAACTTTCTTGGACCATAACTGCACTTGAAGGGAAGAGTGCTGATCTTCTTGGGGACAATGGTGCTGTTTTGAAGAAGGTTAGCACTGACCACCTGAGACCCTTTAATAAGCAGAACCCAAGGATTCCTCACAAAATACCAGCTCTAGCCTCCACTCCTGCCATCACTCCACCTGTGGGCACAGCCACTGCAGCTTTCACTCTTGCCACCACCTCACCTGTGGGCCAGGCCACGGCAACACCAGCTCCTTCCACCTCCTCACCTGTGATCACAGCCCCTGCTCCCACAGCCACAGCACCCCCGTCCAGGTCAAACACAAGACAGGCAGCAAAACTCAGGGGTTCTAAAGGTGAAACAGCAGCCTCCACTCCTGCCACTACCACACTTGTGGGCACCTCTTTACCTGTGGGCACAGCCACAGCAGCCTCAGCTCCTACCATCACTCCACCTGTGGGCCAGGCCATGGCAGCTTCCACTCTTGCCACCACCTCACCTGTGAGCCAGGCCACGGCAACACCAGCTCCTTCCACCTCCTCACCTGTGATCACAGCCACAGCACCCCCGTCCAGGTCAAACACAAGACAGGCAGCAAAACTCAGGGGTTCTAAAGGTGAAACAGCAGCCTCCACTCCTGCCACTACCACACTTGTGGGCACCTCTTAACCTGTGGGCACAGCCACAGCAGCCTCAGCTCCTACCATCACTCCACCTGTGGGCCAGGTCATGGCAGCTTCCACTCTTGCCACCACCTCACCTGTGGGCCAGGCCACGGCAACACCAGCTCCTTCCATCACCTCACCTGTGGGCACGGCCCCTGCTCCCACAGCCACAGCACCCCCGTCCAGGTCAAACAAAAGACAGGCAGCAAAACTCAGGGGTTCTAAAGGTGAAACAGCAGCCTCCACTCCTGCCACTACCACACTTGTGGGCACCTCTTTACCTGTGGGCACATCCACGGCAGCCTCAGCTCCTACCATCACTCCACCTGTGGGCCAGGCCACGGCAGCTTCCACTCTTGCCACCACCTCACCTGTGGGCCAGGCCACGGCAACACCAGCTTCTTCCACCACCTCACCTGTGGGCACGGCCCCTGCTCCCACAGCCACAGCACCCCCGTCCAGGTCAAACAAAAGACAGGCAGCAAAAGTCACATGTACTAAAGCAGCCACAGCAGCCCCTACAGTACCAGCAGCATTAACTCCCAAGGCCAAAGCCCCAGCAGCACCCACAGCATCAACATCCAACACAGCTACAGTGATACCAAGACCCACGTCTTCAGGGGCAGAAAGCGCCACATATACCGAATCAGAGATACAAAAATGTATGTTTACGATAAATTCATTAAAGTCTGTGTAAAGCAGAAATAAATTTGTGTTATGAGTTTGTCATACCACAGAAACATGTGTCATTGACCACTGAGCCAAATTTGAAAGATTAACAAAATTACCAAGTATATAAAATTAGGTCTCAAAATCATGGAAAAACAAGCACTTCTCTCTGCTGTGAAACGCTGGGGGCGTGTCAGACAGAGGTGCTGGAGCCACGCCCATGCGGAGGAGGGGAGTCTCCATGTTCTGTACAAGGACATAACCTACAGTAACAATGGAAGCTAGCAGCATCATTGGATGGACCCAGCCCGACCTGTTTGAGCTATCAGAGCTAGAAACTGAGTCTGAGTCTGAGTCAGACACTGATAGTGCTCAGCCTCGTTCCTCACAGTCCATGTTTTACATCACACACAAATGTAAAACCCCAGTCTACATACAATTCCTTGTCATAGCTATATTGGTGCACATAAAATATTACCTGTGGATTGTCATTGTGCTGTCAGATGGACTCGCTCAGGGAATGAGGCCAAATCATGTCGTGATTTAATGCAATAACATTTGCTAACATTACATGGGCATGACAGGATGCACGGTGTAAAATCACTGTCAGGATTTGCACCTTCAGCAAAATGCATTTAATTGCCCAAATGTACAATATTTATAACATACATACGCACACACTCGCACTTGGAGCTTAGATCTGGCCCAAAAAAATAAAGCCCGACCCGACCCGAGCCGAGCCCAGCACAGCGTCTGTGTCTGAACCAGCCGCCCGACACATTAACTGTAATTATGAGCCGGAGCCCGATTTAAACCCGACTTTTTTTTTCATATGTGGGCTGTTATAACGGACGTTCTCAAGCTCCACGTTGCACTTACACTACTCAGTGATGCCGGTAAAGCGTCACTTTAATCTGACCACTTTTGTCAGTGAGGAGTAATCTAACGCGGTAATATTTCCAAACCACTAATCAGATTAAAATCACATATTCAAATCACTGTGCGTTACTATTATTTTTGTCATTTTCCTCAGTAAAAATATTTATTTTAGCTTTTCTTCTGGCATCTCGGGGAGTGACGTCACGTGCGCGAGAAGTCACGTTTTCTGCACGAGGACACTCACTCACGTGTAAAACTACGCAGCGGCACAAACAACGTCGAGGGAGGAGAGAGATGAGCGTTTTGTAGCTGGAAGTACCGTCATTATTTTGAGTTATTACAAACACACACACACAAATGCTTGATCAAGTGCCGGCCCGACCCTGCCCGAGGATATTGACGGCAAATGCCGGCCCGCGGTCCGGTTCGGGTCAGTGCAGAGAATCTAAAGTCTGGCTGGTGGTGGGGATGAGAGCACTTGCGGTCGGCGGGACGATCGCAGGCGGGCACATAATGCTGGCGGCGGAGATGAAAGCGCTGTCGTTGAGACGGAAGGATGCAAGCCGGGGACGGAGAGGGTCGGTTCGGCCCCACTGACCAGCATCAACAGACTCTTCAGATATCCAGACTTTATCTGGTGACAGTCCCTGTAACTGTATATAACTATGTGGACACTGCGGAGACAGGTGTTGGTGGTGATTTTTAACTCTCCACAGTAGCTCCTTTTGACAAAATCCATCCACCGTTTCCTTACGTTGTCATCTTTAGGAAACTTAAATACGCTAACAGTGTCATTACTCTGCACACTGTGGTATCCAGGAAAGATGCATCAGTGATGTGGAGGAGACATGACTGTTTAGCTGACTGGTTGACTGGTTAGCTAGCTGCAAACTGTTCTCAGAGATGCTATCCGAGACTGGAGAGCCAGCAGAAAAAACACCGAAGCTAATGCACTGAGTGTATTTATAGGGCTTCTGCAGCAGGATCGGTGTCATGCAAATCATGGCCGCGTTACCTAATGCGGCCAATGATTTTCTGACCCGCCCATTAAATCCTGAACACAGTAATCCTGAAACACAGTTTGTGAGCCTAGCTCCAAAATTAAATTCTAAATGGTTGAATGCTTTTTACATCTTTAAAAGAAATACATTTATGACCTTTTTAATGTGTTTAGAAGAAAATGGCTAAATTTACTTTACACGGACTTTAATAATATCTATACAGTTAAATACTAAATGTTGTAAATGGCCTTTGGTAAATGGAAAGGCATACACAGATATCCTTCAGTTTAGTTTATGTCTTTGGTGATTTATTAAAAATATATTGAAGGTATTAAGAAATTGTATTTTTTCAAATTCAAATATGTTCAGATTGTTAATACCGATACTACTTTTGTAGATGTGAATGAGGTGTGGGCAGGGAAATTACAAAACACCCATGTAATTCTGTCCAAAACTGGGCCTTATAAATTGTTCTGCTTGGACATCGCAAGGATTGCTCCCAATCAAGAGCTTGAGAGTGAGGTAGGCCTAATTGTCATTTTTCTTTGCTATCAGTGCAAAATCAGTTCCTTTGCGGAATTCTGCATTAGTGGGTGCAGTAGGAGAGAGGAAGTTATACACTAATCAGTGCAATGTATGTGTGTGCTTGTGGAAAAGTATAACCAGCAAAATGTGGACCAGGCTGCTGTCATTGACAGCTTTGAAATTACCTGTATCTGGAAAAAGAGTACTTCAAAACTAAAAGTTGGTATAGAAGCAATTTTGATGAAATGACAGTTGTGTCATAATTTTAACAAAAAGGCAAAGCACTCATCCAGACACTGCCTTGATTATCATTTTATTCATCATATTTTCAAGTTACTAACTTTTCTGTTGACTTTTCTCCTCATTTTCATATTGATCCAATGAAATACAAAATGATCATGGGGATTGTCAATGACCACCACCACTGGATGCTGATGGTAAAAATGTGATCATAGCTTTGATCAGTTGTTATATGAGTTGCAAATCTTTTATCAGATCTTCAAGTAGAGTATTTAATATCCTCACAGTGACTGGTGGAAATAAATGGTATTTCTAGCAGTAGAATTTTCCACTAAGCATATGACAGATTAATACAGTTGAGATTTTTTAAACTCAATGATCTATATGTATGTACTGCCTTACCTTCTTGGGTATGCATGGGCATGTTAAAGCATTTACGTTGTAAAATTCACATTCTGACGCATGTTTCCTTTGACAATGTAAAGGGCATTTATCCTCAAGAGAGAAAAACTATATTTTTGGATCCAATGGGAGAGACGAAGACAAAGATGGCAAATTGCCAGGAAGCAACAAGGTAACAAATACAAAGGAAACCAAATGCAACTATTAAAGCTGCGAGCAGCGTTGGACGGGCCCTCGCAGTCCCCGCACCTCGGGGCATGCTGCCGTCAGGGCTTCCGCATGCAACGCCTTGAAGAAGCTGTTTCTTTATAATTTGGTGGCCTGCTCCCACTGGTATTAAGTAATGTACGCTGAATTCAGAAAAAGTGCGTGTACTGCTGCGTGATTCCCCAGACAAAGACTGAGTTGATGGTCCACTTCTGGAGCTGGCTGACGAAAATGTCCACATAATGCAATGAAATAGTTTCAGGAAGAAGCTGGAAGTATCATCATCCAGTAGCTGAAGAGAATTTTTTCTCCAGTTCTTCCAGCTGCTCTACACTCATTCACGCATTCGAGCTCACGTAATACACACCCATTATAAAATCACAAGACGGCCTAAAAGTCCTTAAAACCAAAACTGTGACTGTTTGAAAACCGTTAAAGATTTTTAGAAACTGAATACATGGCCAACAGTTCAAGGTCTTCTGACTCTTTAAAAGGTGGAATGGTATCCGTAGCTCAAAGCATGAAGCACAAGAAGAGGTTGAAAGGTGATGAGTTTTGAAGAGGATTTTAAGATTTTCCCATTTACTTTCCATTCAAACTAATCAGACTGCGACCAGATCGCCACCTATTGGCCGATTTTTACACAAAGCCTCATCAGTCCATGGATCACAATTATGAACATTTACGTGATAATCAGACAGTATTTTGTTTAGATGTGCAAGATTGTCTGCTTTCAACACAATATGCAGTAATTTGTTGTTTTAAATTTCGGCCGTTTTATGAACTATCAAAATTCTTTTGATAACTTTTTGTCAGGGGGGACCATAGATGCTTCACGCAAAATTTAATGCAAATTGGTCAAATTGCCTAGGAGGAGTTCGAAAAAGTAAGTTTTGCATTTGTTGCAATTTTGAGAATGGAAAGTTAGCTCAAAAGTGGGCGTGGCCTACACCAAATAATTCAGCTGAATGGAGGGAACATGTTGATATAAGGTCTAACAATGTCTGACACAAAATGTGTGAGTTACGGGCCAAAAACTCTTTCAAGTGGAAAATAGCGCCACCTGCTGGTCATTTTTGGTGTGTAAGTTGCAGGGGCTAGTCTATACCACCCCTATGAATTTCATTTCCATAAGTGTTAAGGTGTGGGCACAGGGCCAAATCTAAAATGAAACTGGCACCAGAGCGCCACCTAGTAGCCGATTGATAAGTCCTTGGTCAGATATCCTCAAGAGGGCAGTGGCAATGAGTATACCAAGTTTCGTGTCAATCTGCCCAACCGATGTGGAGATATAAACTATTTGAATTTAAATAGCGCCACCTTGTGGTCATCGCCTAAACTTTTGGACACATCCTCAGGAACGCATGTCAAAGTGTTATCTGAAGTTTCATGTCATTTGGACACACCATTGTGGAGATATCCAACACTTCCTGTTTGGAGGGAAATCTGCAGGAAGTTGTTATTTAATAACTTGAGTATTGTTTGGCCTATCAAAATTCTTTTAATAACTTTTTGTCAGGAGGGTCTACAGATGCTGTGTGTCAAGTTTCGTGCAAATCGGTTAAATTGCCTGGGAGGAGTTCGAAAAAGTAGGTTTTCGACATTTTGCGACGTAGCGAAAAAAATACGGAGGCGGAAATGGGCGTGGCCTATACCACGAGACTCAGCACAATTCACTGAACACGTGGATGTAAGGTTTTTGAATGTGCGACAAAGTATATGGGAGTTATTAGCCAAAACGCACTGTCCTTAATAACAGCGCCACCTAGTGGTGGAAATTCAGGACGACAATAGATTATAAAATTTTTCGCCAGGTGTGACTTACATTCCAAGTTTGGTCAATCATTTCGTCCGAAGAAAAAAAAAAAAAAAAAAAAGAATTCCTTCAAAAACAATAGGGTCCGTGGGCGGCTGTAGCTCAGCGGGTTGAGCAGGTCGACTAGTGATCGGAAGGTCACTGGTTCAAATCCCGGGCAAGGCTGAGCTGTATGTCGAAGTGTCCTTGAGCAAGACACTGAACCCCACATTGCTCACTAGTGAGGGCCCTGCGATGAGCTGGCGACTTATTCAGGGAGTACCCTGCCCTCGCCCTGAGAGAAGGCTGGGATTGGCTCCAGCAGCAACACCCCGCAACCCCGTGGAAAGGGATAAGCAGTTCGGACAATGACATGACATGACATGACAATAGGGTCCTTGCAGGTTCCCTGCTCGGGCCCTAAAAATAAAGAATCACTTCAAAAACAATAGGGTCCTTGCAGGTTCCCTGCTCGGGCCCTAATAAAGAATTCCTTCAAAAACAATAGGGTCCTTGCAGGTTCCCTGCTCGGGCCCTAATTAGTAATGTTTATGGAAAGTAAGACGGTAATAATCATTTTGTTTATATATATTTATTTCTTTAAGGGCATTCATGCAGAAGAGAGGCCACAACATATCAAGATGGACATGTAGCACTCTTCCACATGCACATCAGAGAGATGGCACATCATGTGGTGTGTTTGCCCTGAAAGTGAGTATGCTTTTTGTTGTCCATGTATTAATAAGCAAGTCTAGAGGAGTGTTACACATCTTATCATTTCAAAGTTTCTGTCATGGTTTCTTGTGGTTTTTTAATGGTTCGACTTGTGTGTGTTTTTTGCTGTGTAATCAAACACTACTACTTTTCTCATAATCTGTTTTCATCAGTTTGCTGAGGGGATAATCAATGGCAAGGCCATTACCTTTGATTCAAGCAACAAGGCTGTAAACGCCATGCAGGCTGATATTGCTGCCACTCTCCTCCGTGAATCTGTGAATTTGCTTCACATTAATGTCTCCTGTTTACTGCTGTTCATTCAACATCAAAACATTTTATCTCTTAAGGCTGGGGGATTTGTACTCTGTATACATCTTAAAACAGTCCTTTTTGTGTTTTTCTAGAAACACTTGAGAACCTCTGCCATCAGTGTGGATCTGGGGAGACAGACGACACACAATGGGTAATGATATTATTGAACATTTTTAAAAACAGACATGCAGGCTATTTTGCATGTGCCCACACAACTGACAAAATTAGATACAAATCTCATGACTAATGAGCATTAAAACATGACATTTACTATGGCCACAGTAAATCAGAGGATAACACTAGATGTTGATACAGATGTAATGTCAAATTTTCAGATTGGCTGTGAAGATGTGTGCACGCGTTGGTACCACAATGGGTGTTTGAGCAGTCCACCACTGGATGAGGAGTACATCTGCCCTGTGTGCAAATAGGGATGAGTGTTGTTGTTGTTGTTTTTTTCTATCTTTATTCTCTTATCTGAGAGGTAATTTTCTTTTCTTATTCATGAGACCTGTTGGGTCTTTCTATTCGCATTCTTGTAAATCTCTATAAAGCATTAATGATATGTGCTTAAACCTCCTGCCTAAAAAATTAAGTTCAGTAGGCAATAGTTTTCTTTTTTTTCTTTTTTTCCCATCATAAAATCAAACTGGAACAAACTATCTTTGTTTTTGACTCAAAGTTCTTCACTATCATCCTCATCATTATTGTCATCATGAAAACAGGGGATGCATATCTTGGCAAGTTCAAAAACAGCTCTGTCGAATACTGCATCCATCTCATGTGTTTCACTGCAGACACGTGATGGTCAATGAGGTTATAGAAATTGCAATTAAGAGTGTTAGTTCATATGAACATGGATTCCATACAAGTAGCAGTGTATGTGTCTTAAAAAGCCATGGTTGCATATTCCCCCCCCCCCACACACACACACACACATTTTATTTTTTATCAACTTTGACTTGGTTGAGCAGATGTAACCAGATATGTCTATGAATGTTACCTCCTTTCAGTAGTAGCCTACACGTTTGAAAATCTGATTGCAGAACAAATTGATCAAGAACCGGAGAAAGGCCGCCTTAAGAAATGTGAAGAATGTTCTCATAATCTCTCAAATCTACAAAATCAGTAAAATATGGGCCCCCGATATAAATGTATACTTATATTATCACACGTTAAACCGACAAAGAACAAGTCAATACTTTCAAGCTGCATTTTGCCATAGAAAGCAGGCACTTCTCGGCATAACACCTGTTCAGCTCGGAGCAGCTAGCAGAGTCCAAGTAAAGGTTTGCCAGCACGAGAGCGGCCAATGTATGTGTGCAACAACTTTGACTGTATTTTAATCTAGAATAGTTTTTATATAAAGTGCATAAAAGACAAAGAAAATATGATATGTTTTGCCCACTTCGGCCATAAGCGGTCATGATGACCGCACATCATTTAGCGGGGTTTCATTGTTACATTTTTTGTGCTTATTAGTAAATTTACTTGTAAGTTAGTTATTATATAGTTGCATTATATAGCCTGGTTGGCACCATGGACAAACACAAACTGGAGTTCCCACCTCTGTGAAACAGCAGTGCTGAAGTGACGAGACTCACTGTGCACCAGGGAGAGCCGAGGAAGAATGTCTGCATCCTGAGCACCGTGTACGCAGGTGGACACCTTTAGTAGGGCGAAGGCAAAACCAGAGTCTGTGATGTGCTACAACAACACCATTACAGCGAGGATGTTCTGGACCAGATGGCGAGGGCGAGTCCGTCAAAGACTGTACCCGAAGATGGCCAGTGTCTTCTATAATATCCTCGACCTGGCTGGGATCAATGCCCGTATCTTATTCAAGGAGCATCAGCAGCAGAATAGCTCGGAGGAAAGTCCCGCAGCAGCTGGCAGAGAAGTTGAGGGCAGAGTACATGGAGGGGAAAGGAGCCGCGGCAGTTATTTATAAAATCCTGTGTAAATTTATACAATAATTATGGTTTACTACACTCTAAAAAATAATTCAAGGACCCAGTAAATGTGACAGTAATATATAGGTATGTATGCTTGATAAAACTGATGAATATCATTATGATGAGTATTTGATTTGACTACATCAAAATCCATTAGTAGAACTCAAAGAGGAACCTTTGTGTGAAATATACACATGTAAATCAAGTTTATTTCTTTGAAATAAACAATTATTTGACTGACAGATTACATGGTTTAAATATTTGTAATAATCACTGTATGTTTCAACAACATTTTTGAGAATACACTACGAAAAGCAATTCGTTTCAATTAGTGCAATTATTATAGAACTCAACTCAATTTTATTTGAGACGTAACTTAACAACTTAAAAAATCCAGTAAACAGAGCGGAACTGACTAAGTGACGTCATTCTAACGGTTCTGGGACAGATCTGAACAGGTTGATGGCAGCAGGCTTGGCGGGCACGGCGGATTGAATTAAACCTGACTCGACGGTAAGTAATTTTAAACAAATGTATAATTTCTCATAAGCCTCCTTAGTTACAGAAGACAGACATGAGCATGAAATATCAGTTGACAAACATTACTATCGCGCCATTCGACATTACAGCTAGCTTAGCTAGTTAACTTGTCTTGTTAGCTTCTGAACAACTCGTTGCACTGTGAAGTTAGTCAAAGGCTTCTTTCGTGTAGCTCCAACATTTAATGTGTGTAACTGCAACATGTTGTTGAGGCAGGTTTGGGAATAAAACCTAAAACTTTTCGCCCTGCCAAGTTAACCAGAGCACCCATTTATAACCGTATCGAAGATGCATCACAGACTAGCTGTGCAGGTTTCAGACCGCGTTAGCGTACTGAAGGCGCCTGGGGAGCCCGACCCAACTCGAACCGACCCGCGGGTTAGAGTCGGGGCTGAGGGCTCGGAGTAGCACCCCCGCCCCGCCTCTCAAAAGGTGCCGTGTCGACTGGCACCAAAAATCGCGGATGTACATAACAGCTCACAGGGCGCTGTTGCACCGCGTGCGGGCTGTGAGTGAGTGCTAGAGAGTCAGACCGCGACTGCTCCGGGCTTTAGCACCCGCGGGTCGGGTCGGGTTTTAATTTGCAGGCCCGTTGATAACTCTAGACCGCGTTAAAACCTAAACAGGATATAGCTGGAGGACACATGTAATTTAAAGTTATCATTTCAGTGGTTTCAGGCTGGCTCTGCACGGGCTGGCTGTCTTTTGGCGCTAAACGCCGACCGAGTCCTCTGCCAGCAACTGGACTCTAGTCCACCTGGACGAGGTGGTCTCGGTCGAAGAAGGCACGCCGCTTCCTTGCCTGTTTTGGTGGCTTCGCTTTGTAAACGCAAACTATCCGAAATGTGAAACAATGTATGAATTATCGCAGGTAGTGCGGACTCAGCGGACTATGTGGCGTGAACACGACCTCCCTCCGACTGCTGTGAGGCGTCTCGTCTCTCGTCTCTTTCTGTTTTTAATGTCATAAGCTTTATCGGCATGCATGGAAGGTAAACAATATTTCTAAGGTGTAAAGAATACGATAAAAATTGAGTTGTAAGTGATTGAGATTAAGCACGAGCAAGGAAATGGCAAAAATAAATTGCCATGTACCTGAACGTCTCAGGCTGGGCTCTGTCTTAATTTCCAGTGCAGGTCTCTCGTCTCACTCACTGGAGCGACAGAGTGCGTGTATCTCTAGTAGCCTTATTTTAAAAGTTCACGGGAAAAAACTAAAGAATTAATTATTAAAGCCAAGACTGGTTTGTATTCAGCGAGATATAAAAGCATGTAATTCATAGTGACTTGTGTGTTAGGTTGTTATGGAAGGAAATACCATAAGATTGATGGTTTTATCATGCATTCAATATATTTTCAAAATTTGCTTTTCAGCATGGGAAACAACTGATCAAGAAAAGAGGGGAGGTAAGTTGTTTCTGTTTAATATTAGCAAAGCATACCCTACATTTATTCCAAATTTATTGTGGGAATATTGACTTTAGTTTCTTAACTTGCTGTGGCAACAGAGGTTTTTATTGTGCTCTTGTTTTGAAAATTTTGTCCCTATGTTACAGAATGAGTGTGGGAGCCACAGGAATGCACGTGTGAAGGAGAAAGATATAGGGAGGACGAGCAGCAAAGGGCAGCAAGCCTCACTTGAACCCAGATCACCAAGGGAAAAAGAGAGCCTCACGGCATAATCTCCATCCTGTGAGCCACTGGTGCACCCCATTTAACCCACAGTAAGGTAAAAGTGTATGGAATGGCAGTGTAAGCTCTGCACATTTGTGGCATCATCGAAGGGGGGACTTCTTAAACACAATCGACTGAAACATGGACATTTTGGTCGTGGACATTTTCTGCCTTGTATTCATTTGAACTGTTCGTGTTCCTTTAAAACTTGGGGTGGCTTGCGTACACACTTGTATAGAGCTCACAAATCAGAGGAAACTGAAAATCAACGAGATGTGATAGCTTTTAAATGTAAAATTTGTGACTCGTGCTTTCCAAATACAAAAGATTATTTTCAACACATTAACTCTCATCTGAAAAGACTAGAAACAATAGAGTGTGTGTTTGATGGTTGTGAGTTCAAAACAAACATATATGGCACTTATGCTACTCACAAAAGTCGAAAGCACCAATCTTACTCATGTGATTTAAAGACTGATGTGATTGTAAAACTTCCTATTTCTACCAGTGTTCAACAGAAAGAAAGCCATTTTTCATCAGTGGAATCAACTGATGATGTGGAATTGGATACTTCTGTAGATTTGGATTGCGAAGGACATACAAGTGCATTTGTGGAAGTAATTGGTTCTCTCTTGTTGAAGTTAGAAAGCATTTATCGTGTCACAGGTAAATGTTTAGATGACTTGGTGGAACAGCTCCAGTTTATTTGCACATCATCATCGCAGTACATTCCAAATTTAGTGAGAGACATTTTGACACAGAATAACTGCACTGTTGATGAAAATCTTATCAGTGAGTTAGTTGAAAAATTACAACTCTGTAATCCTCTAACTAAAGCGTTTGGTCCTGATGGTCCTTTTCATTCTAAGTATAAGAGGGAGAAATACTTTAAAGAAAACTTCCATTTTATCGAGCCAGTTGAATATATATTTGATCCACTGGACAGTTGTTCTTTTCAATATGTACCCATCCTACAATCCTTACAGCAACTGTTAAACAATAAAGACGTTGTAAGTAAAATACTGACAAGACATTCAGGCAATGCATCACAGCTTTCATCCTTTCGAGATGGCAAATATTTTAAGTTAAATGAGTTTCACACGGATGGGGAGCTAAGAATTTCACTTATACTTTATGTGGATGATTTTGAAATATGTAATCCACTTGGAACCTCACGGAAAAAACACAAAGTGACAGCCGTGTATTGGCTACTTGCAGATGTGCCATCAGAATTGAGATCCCAATTAACATCAATTAATTTGGCACTTCTTTGCAAAGCTAATGATGTTAAGAAATTTGGCTATGAAACTGTCCTGGAGCCTCTCTTGAAGGACCTTATTACATTAGAGGAAGAAGGCATTTTTTTTCCTGCCAGTGGCAAAAATATCAGAGGAACAGTTTTTTGTGTTTCAGCGGATAATCTAGGTGCTCATTCCTTGAGTGGCCTGGTGGAAAGTTTTACTGGGAATTACATATGTAGATTTTGTATTGGGGACCATTCAGACTACCAGCAAAAAGAGGTGCATTCTGGGTTTTTTCCACCAAGAACAAAGGAGAATTATACTTTACATGTTCAATCTGTAAAGGAAAACCCTGATCTGGTACATTGTTACGGTGTAAAGAAGGTTTGTCCCTTAACAGAGAAATTGAAGCATTTCCATTTTGTGACAGGGTACCCACCAGATGTGCTCCACGACCTCTTGGAAGGAATAATACCTTTGGAGTTGGCACTATGTTTTAATGTGTTTGTAAAAAAGCAGTATTTCACTCTTTTACAACTGAACGATTTGATTACCGAGTTTCCGTATAATTGGACCGATAAAACTGACCGCCCGCAACCCATCCCACTAAATCTTTCTTCTCGCAGATCTATCGGTGGAAACGCATACGAGAATTGGACACTACTAAGATTATTACCATTTATAATTGGTGCAAAGGTGCCATTCAGTGATCCCGCATGGCAAGTTCTCATGACATTAAAAGATATTACTGAACTCGTGGTATCCCCGATTCATACCGAGGACAGTATAAGTTATCTTGATGCATTGATATCTGAACATCGCCATAGACTGCTGGAAGTTTTTCCTGACTTTAAGTTAACTCCTAAGTTCCATTTCTTGGAACATTATCCAGACATGATAAAATGCTTTGGACCTTTGGTTTGTGTCTGGACTATGCGCTTTGAGGCAAAGCATAGTTTTTTCAAGCGTATTGTTAGACACACAAACAGTTTCAGAAACATTCTACTCAGTCTCGCCACAAAGCACCAAATGATGATGTCATATCATTTACATGCTGATGCTTTGAAACCTGCATTATGTGTGAGTAAAGTAACTAGTATTCCATTGGCATTGCTGCATGAGGAAATACAGGAGTCTTTTAAAAAAGTATATCCAACACAAACCACAGTGGAGCTGACAAATGCACTGTCATATCATGGAACCAGATATGCAGTTGGGATGATTTTGCCTCATGGTGCTACCGGTGGTCTACCCGATTTTGTGGAAATTTCACAAATTGTGATTGTAGGCAGTGATCTTAATTTCATTGTTAAGTTGCTTAACAGTTGGTATTATGAACATTTTAGGGGATTTGTTTTGGAGCACTCTGGGAAGGTGACTCTGCTGCACATACAGCAACTTAGTGATACATACCCCTTGGCAGCATACTGTGTGGGAGGGAAACGCATGGTCAGTTTAAAAAGACACATTATTGTCCAGTAGTAGGTGAAAAAGCTAAAAGCATCAACGGTACAGCAATCCTACTCTGATTTCCAGTTGTGAATTGTTTTCATACAGATGGACCCTGTTGTTGTGAAGGTGATTATAGATCATCATAGTGAGAAGCTCACACTGTCATCAGGGATGCCAGACACAGTGGAGCAATTGCATAAGACTGTGAAGGACACTTTCCAGATCCATGAGGAATTCACCCTCCACTACTTTGACGAGGACTTTGGTGATTTCTTCACAATTCATTCTACTAACGAGGTTAAACATAAGGGGACAATCAAGGTGGTCATTATTCCATCCATAGTGCTCTCATTAGCAACACCGGAGACTGAAAATGTGGCAGATGCAGACAATGTGAGTGACACCTCCAGTTTGACTTCAAAAACACTGTCTTCACAGTCATCCTCTAGTTCTGCTGACTACCAGTCAGATGGCACATCATCAGTGTCATCACAAGGCACTGTCTTACTAAGCCCCGAAAGGGTATTGTGGCCAACTGAAATTGAAATTCCATGTTTTTCAGTTGCAACAGAGGCAGTACTGAGGAATGCGAATGAACAATTTTTGAAAAATGGAACTGTCCTCAACAACCCCAAGTTGAAGTCTGAAATACTGGAAAGGCTGGCAGATTACATGTACAGTTACACTGCCTATCCCACAGGCCTTCAGGTCGGACAGGTTGCAGAAGCCTTAGTCCAAAAACACCCATGTCTAACAGAACCTGGAAGTCGCAACGGATGGATTGGATGGATGTACAGCCTAAAATACAAGATGGGGAATTATAGGTCCAAGTTAAGAAATCTTGGATTTCCTGAAGTTACGTGCAATTCTCTCAAAAACAAGCGTCCTGGTGAGAGGAAACCAGCCCAAAATGTTAAAAAAGCACGCAAAGGGGAAGTGATGTATCTCCCACATTATCCTTCAGGAGAAAGCAGTGAACACCAAGAGCAACAGCGGCTCAAAATTCTGTCTGAATTAAAGAAGAGAGAGAGGGGAACCATCAATGGATTGATGTCCAACGCTTTTGCTCATCGAAGACAGGATGTTGTTAGTCTTCAACTGAGCATCAAAGAGATCAAGGAAAGGTGGCCTGCCTTGTTCGATGTGTCACAGGTGAGAAAATGTAATTTCTCGAACACAGTTTAACACATATACCTTGGGCAGAAGAGGCTGAAATTCAGAAATTGCATTGTTTAAATCTAAGTTTGTAAATTGGGCCCTGTCCTTTTTTGTCTTTTTCTTTTTCTTTTTTTTCAGGTCAACGTTCCATCGAATTACCACCGTAAATCTTGAGGCCAAATTCATGTTCATGTTAGACCATTACACCCCTAAACTGCTTGCCATCTTCCAAGCCAAGAAAGGTGCTGCTGGAGAGAGACATCGTACAGAAATGAATATTCTACTCCAGGTATTTCAGTTTACTCCTCTGTTGAGATACTTCTTTCCCTCACCTGTTGTGTCTCTTCTAAACCTAATTTACTTCTCTAAGAACTGACTCTTCTGTACTCTTGCATTCAACACAAGGTCATATGCCTCATGCAGCCTTTATTCCACCACAGTGTTTCTCAATCTCCTCTGTCTTCTTCATATGCAACATACACTCTTCACATTATTGCTCCTCTACCACTCTGCCTACCACACTGTTTTATCTTTCATTCCTTTTTCCTCTGTTTCAGTGTGAGTATATTCTGAGTAGACTTTTAAGGAATATATCACATGGCAAACATGACTTCAAGGTTGCGGCGATCACTCCAGATAAGGGCTGAATGATATAATGAATTTTAATAGAAATTGCAATGTTTTACCAATTGCTTCACTAAATTTTGTTTGATTTTTTTAGTGTAGTCAAATCTGTTATAATATTTAAAGTAAAAGGGCCAAAATCTGCACTGAGGAGAGTGACTGCTGAATCTTGTCAGCTGTTTAAATACATTTTCTCCTTAACAGAGTGGAATTCCCATAGAGAAAACCAGAGAAGTTGTCATCCGATGTCTCATTGATCACCTGGGTGAAGATGTGGGTGCCTTAATCAAGGAGTTTGAGGTGAGTGCAATAGATGACTTTCAGCATTCTCCCTACAGTAATCTGTAAATTTGTGTTTCCGCTGAATACATAGTCAGCTGTAACAATTGGCACTTTGACTTTTTGTGTCTATTGGAAAGAGTACAACATTAGTCTTGTAGCTTATATCCAAATCAGTTTGGATTCTGCACACCTAATACATAAAATATTATCTAAATTTAAAGTAATTCCATATTGGCGTGACGCTCAGTTCAAATCTATTTTATTTATATAGTGCCACTTAATAACAGATGTAATCTCCAGAGAGGATTTATCTTCACAGATTATGTTTCATTTCAATAGTTTCTATTGGTTTAAAAACACTGCCACACTGACATGGTCAAAAAACTATTTGCTTCCCCTCTCATACACCTGCTGGTCATCACCTGTGTCTTACCTGTATGCTGTTTGCTATCATAATGCCCCACCTAGTTTATGGCCCCCCACTACATTATGGCATCAACAGACATATCGCTAAGTCTAGTAGATGAATGAAAATATGCACAGATACCTTCATTAGTGGTGAAATCAGAATTATTATTGTTATTTGCATGTGTCTGTTCACATCACTCAAATTTGTCATATATGCTAGTTAAAATAATAGACAACTTACAACGTGATGTAGCTGATTTATGTAGTTAGTTTGGTCTTTTTTTATTTTGGTGACATACTGCCTGCTATAACCAGTTTCCTTTACAATGTCTACAGAATTTTGGTGATTCAGCGGTCAATGTGGAAGAAGAGCTGGCAGCAGAGACGATGGCTCTGTACCTTGTGCGTGATGAAGATGGACAAGTCAGGGATGTAGGGATCGTCACTGAGGGTTCCACCGTACTCAACCACCTTGGGGATCTCAGCAGAGCCTGCTGCTACTTGCTTGGACTAACTTATGCCTTGGACCTCAAATACCCCAAAACTCTTAAATACATTTTTGAAGTATTTCAAAAGATGCTCGTTGAAGTGGATGCTGGAAACCTGTCAACAAAGGTGCAACGACTGAAAAACAATGTAATGATATAGTTGTCTGTGGGGTAGATGAGCACAGATGAGACTCATACAACTGAACCATGTGTGTAAGGCAAAAAACAGACTGTACGCTCAGTAATTAGTGAGGTTCTTCTGGACAGAAATTTGGACAATCTATGGCTTCATTTCGCCAAACCACCTCCAGGTGTTGTCTGACTGATTGTTGATGTTTTTTTGATTGTACATTTACATTTTGCATTAATATGCGTTTGATTTTTTTCTTCAATCATTCCTGTGAGGCGTGAGGCATCCAATTTTTTAGTTTCGAGTCAAGAGTTTCAAGGCATTTTCACCAGAAGTGACTTAAATGTTGTACTTCTAAAGGAGGAAGTAGTTTTTGTATTTCCAGTTTGGAGTATCTGTAATTGTGAGAAATGCAGGTGTTTAAAAAAGCATAAGAGATGACCAATGTATTGTCATATCTAAATGTGAAGCCAAATATGCTGTGGAGATGATTTTGCCCTTGTGTCACAGATGTGATGGGCCCAGTTACTAGTCATCAATGTGTTTAGTGTGAAGATTACCCCTTGCATTAATATGCATCTTTAATATGTATCTTTTTCATGGCCATTTGGCAAGAAGCATTTTAGTTCAGAGGCGTTTGATCTTGGGTATCCTGAATTGCCTTTCTTGTAACAGCTTCGAATGTGCTGCTGTAGGTTGTGTCCACATAACTTGAGTGGTAAGACAGACGGACAAGTTGCGATATGTGATCTAGCTCCAGTTCTTAGGGAGAAGTTGCCATGCTAAGTATTTTAAAAATTCCTTATTGAAATGCACTTTTATGTATTAGGTATATGCATATACTGGAAAAAATTTTCTGCGGGAAAAATGTTTTAAAATAAAGTTTAATGTTTTGTGAGATCTTGGTCATATTTGTATATGTATATAGTAGTAGTATGTATATAGTACTGAATATCCTCAAATCAAATACAGCAAGTTTAAAAAATCAATCAGTACAACAAATTTTTTTAGTAAGTCATTAGAAAATTTGCAATTATCTCCTACAAATGTTTTCAATTATATTTACTCAGTTTTTTTTAGTGCTTTCTACTCACGTTTTCTATATGGTTTACACAGTATTTCAGTTACATTTACTCAATTTATGTGGTGTTTGTGCCAAGTCAAATCATTCAGATGTAATTGAAAATATTACTTACTCATTACTCATTACTCATTAATAGATTTACTCAATACTCATGTTTTGTTTTAACAGATTTGAGAGCTTTCAAATCAACTCAATATTTTTAAGTGTAAAAATGTTTCACCAATTGAATTAAGTACTATGCAGAATTATTTTTTAGAGTGTATGTGATGTGAGTATTGATAAATGTAGCTATAATTAAACTTGTTAAAATTTACATTTTGTTGTTATTTAGTTTTTTCAAAAAAGTACATATATATCATTGTGTTTCTCTCTCTCTCTCTCTCTCTCTCTCTCTCTAAATATATATATATATATATATATATATATATATATATATATATATATATATATATATATATATATATACACACACATATATATATATACATTTTATTTTCTTATTTTTTCAATATTACATTTATAATTTTCAGGGAGAAAGAAGTAGCCTAGATCGAGAATATGAACAAAACAGTTTTACCAAAATAAAAATATCTGTTTGCAACAGGGTCCAAGTTACAAAAAATGATCAGCATTTTATCAGATTAATGAAGAATGAATGAATTAAAAGCTACCTCACTCTCGAGAATTAAAGAAAAGACAGCACACAGACAAACATACTGAAGTTCATTGCCCTGTGTGGCATTTTGCAAACATTCAAGTCAAGACACCAAATCAGAATCAGAATCAGAATCATCAGAATCAGAAAAGCTTTATTGCCAAGTACGATTTTACACATACGAGGAATTTGTTGTGGTGATGTTGGTGCATGCATCAAATAACTATAAGTGAAAATATAACAAATTAACAATATAAACTATTTAAAGAATAGAAAATATAACAAATTAACAATATAAACTATTTTAAAAAGTAGAAAATATAACTATACAATATAAATATATATACACAATCTGTTTTTTGGGTAAAAGGATAAAAGGAGCAGACCAGCTGGCAGTGAACAATTACAGAAATGATGTGCAAATGAAAATGTGCAAATGAATAGGTAGTTCAAGCTGAGCGTTAATGTAACGCATAGAGTTATGGTGCTGTCAGTGTGACGGTAGAGTCAGTGGTAGAGGTGGAGTGTGAGGAGTGTCAGGGGGGATTCAGGCCTTGTTGATAAGGCTGACAGCAGACGGGAAGAAACTGTTCTTGTGGCGTGAGGTTTTGGTCCTGATGGACCGCAGCCTCCTGCCAGAGGGGAGTGTCTCAAAGAGTTTGTGACCGGGATGGGAGGGATCAGCAACAATCTTTCCTGCACGCCTCAGGGTCCTGGAGGTGTACAGGTCCTGAAGAGACGGGAGGTTGCAGCCAATCACCTTCTCTGCTGACCGAATGACACGCTGCAGCCTGCCCTTTTCCTTGGCGGTGGCAGCAGCGTACCAGATGGTGATGGAGGAGGTGAGGATGGACTCAATGATGGCTGTGTAAAAGTGCACCATCATTGTCTTTGGCAGACTGAATTTCTGCAGCTGCCGCAGGAAGTACATCCTCTGCTGTGCTTTCTTGATGAGGGAGCTAATGTTCAGCTCCCACTTGAGGTCCTGGGAGATGATTGTTCCCAGGAAGCGGAAAGACTCCACAGTGTCAATAGTGGAGTCACAGAGGGTGATGGGGGCAGGTGGGTATACATTTCAGGTTATCTGTACATTGCTGCCATATAGACAGAACACAGTGAAAATGATTGTATTAAAACGCTATTTCTTTTCTGCATATGTTGTATTTAATGGTTCCAGCTTCGAGAGATTCTTGTACCCATGATATTTTCTGAGAAGAGATGCAACATGCATAGATTTATTATCTGCAGTGTGTGTCTGCATCTGCAGCTGTAATTGAACTTTTGAAAAACCAGTCCAAATGATTGCTCACCCTGAAATGAATGATGGAACAAGTGAAACAATGTTTCAACACTATGATTAGGTCAAATGCATACATTTTGAGCAGTACCTCATCTGAGAAAGCATTCTTGGTTGGAATAGAGCTTGATCTTCTCTAAGTGCCCAAAAACAAGCTTCTAGGGCCGTGAAAAGCTTGATTTGGCAAGAAAAGACGTCTGACTGAAACAGAATCTTAGCTGAGAAAGCATTTTTGGCTGGAATACAACTTCATCTTCTCTAACTGCCGAAAACAAGCTTCCAGCGCCCTGAGAAGATTGATTTGGCAAGAAAAGACGTCTGACTGAAATGAATGATGGAGCAAGTGAAACCCTGTTTCAACACCATGATTAGGTCAAATTCATACATTTTGAGCAGAATCTTAAATGAGAAAGCATTTCTGGCTGTAATACAGCTTCATCTGCTCTAACTCCCTAAAACAAGCTCCCAGCGCTCTAAATCGCTTGATTTGGCAAGAAAAGATGTCTGACCGAAATGAATGATGAAACAAGTGAAACCATGTTTCCACACTATGTTTGGGTCAAATTCATACATTTTGAGCAAAATCTAAGATGAGAAAGCATTTTTGGCTTGAATACAGCTTCATCTGCTCTAACTGCCTAAAACATGCTCCCAGCGCTCTAAATCGCTTGATTTGGCAAGAAAAGACGTCTGACTGAAATGAATGATGAAACAAGTGAAACCATGTTTCCACACTAAGATTAGGTCAAATTCATACATTTTGAGCAAAATCTAAGCTGAGAAAGCATTTTTGGCTTGAATACAGGTTCACCTGCTCTAACTGCCTAAAACAAGCTCCCAGCGCTCTAAATCGCTTGATATGACAAGAAAAGATGTCTGACTGAAATGAATGATAAAACCAGTGAATCAATGTTTCCACTCCATGTTTGGGTCAAATTCATATATTTTGAGCAAAATCTAAGCTGAGAAAGCATTTTTGGCTTGAATACTGCTTCATCTGCTCTAACTGCCTAAAACAAGCTCCCAGCGCTCTAAATCGCTTGATTTGGCAAGAAAAGATGTCTGACTGAAATGAATGATGAAACCAGTGAATCAATGTTTCCACTCAATGTTTGGGTCAAATTCATACATTTTGAGCAAAATCTAAGCTGAGAAAGCATTTTTGGCTTGAATACAGGTTCACCTGCTCTAACTGCCTAAAACAAGCTCCCAGCGCTCTAAATCGCTTGATTTGGCAAGAAAAGACGTCTGACTGAAATGAATGATGAAACAAGTGAAACCATGTTTCCACACTATGTTTAGGTCAAATTCATACATTTTGAGCAAAATCTAAGCTGAGAAAGCGTTTTTGGCTTGAATACAGATGAATCTGCTCTAACTCCCTGAAACAAGCTACCAGCCTTCTAAATCGCTTGATTTGTCAAGAAAACACGTCTTAATGAAAACAATGATGAAACAAGTGAAACCATGTTTCCACACTATGTTTAGGTCAAATTCATACATTTTGAGCAAAATCTAAGCTGAGAAAGCATTTTTGGCTTGAATACAGCTTAATCTGGTCTAACTGCCTAAAACAAGCTCCCAGCGCTCTAAATCGCTTGATTTGGCAAGAAAACACGTCTGACTGAAATGAATGATGAAACAAGTGAAACCATGTATCCACACTATGTTTAGGTCAAATTCATACATTTTGAGCAAAATCTAAGCTGAGAAAGCATTTTTGGCTTGAATACAGATGAATCTGCTCTAACTCCCTAAAACAAGCTCCCAGCGCTCTAAATCACTTGATTTGGCAAGAAAACACGTCTTAATGAAAACAATGTTGAAACAAGTGAAACCATGTATCCACACTATGTTTGGGTCAAATTCATACATTTTGAGCAAAATCTAAGCTGAGAAAGCATTTTTGGCTTTAATAGAGATGAATCTGCTCTAACTCCCTAAAACAAGCTCCCAGCGCTCTAAATCGCTTGATTTGGCAAGAAAAGACGTCTGACCGAAATGAATGATGAAACAAGTGAAAACAAGTTTCCACACTTTGTTTAGGTCAAATTCATACATTTTGAGCAAAATCTAAACTGAGAACGCATTTTTGGCTTGAATACAGATGAATCTGCTCTAACTCCCTAAAACAAGCTCCCAGCCCTCTAAATCGCTTGATTTGGCAATAAAACACGTCTTAATGAAAACAATGTTGAAACAAGTGAAACCATGATTCCACACTATGTTTAGGTCAAATTCATACATTTTGAGCAAAATCTAAGCTGAGAAAGCATTTTTGGCTTGAATACAGATGAATCTGCTCTAACTCCGTCAGACAAGCTCCCAGCGCTCTAAATCGCTTGATTTGGCAAGAAAACACGTCTTAATGAAAACAATGTTGAAACAAGTGAAACCATGTATCCACACTATGTTTAGGTCAAATTCATACATTTTGAGCAAAATCTAAGCTGAGAAAGCATTTTTGGCTTGAATACAGATGAATCTGCTCTAACTCCCTAAAACAAGCTCCCAGCGCTCTAAATCGCTTGATTTGGCAAGAAAACACGTCTTAATGAAAACAATGTTGAAACAAGTGAAACCATGTATCCACACTACTTTTAGGTCAAATTCATACATTTTGAGCAAAATCTAAGCTGAGAAAGCATTTTTGGCTTGAATACAGATGAATCTGCTCTAACTCCCTAAAACAAGCTCCCAGCGCTTTAAATCGCTTGATTTGGCAAGAAAACACGTCTTAATGAAAACTATGATGAAACAAGTGAAACCATATTTCCACACTATGTTCATGTCAAATTCATACATTTTGAGCAAAATCTAAGCTGAGAAAGCATTTTTGGCTTGAATACAGATGAATCTGCTCTAACTCCCTGAAACAAGCTACCAGCCTTCTAAATCGCTTGATTTGTCAAGAAAACACGTCTTAATGAAAACAATGTTGAAACAAGTGAAACCATGTATCCACACTATGTTTGGGTCAAATTCATACATTTTGAGCAAAATCTAAGCTGAGAAAGCATTTTTGGCTTTGTGGTGGAAATTTCTGTCAATAAAAGAGTAAAGTCAGATCTGTCTTTTCGGTAAGTTTGATCCAACCATCTGCAGATGGACTCACCACACAGTCAAATTCATGAGCTGAGTGAATGAGCCCCGAGTAAAGGAGTGTTCACAATTTATACACAGATATCAACAAGGTCAGGGGAAGAGACAAGCACTCTCAGTGCCAGCAGTGATTAAGCTACACACATACGTACATACAGCTATCCCATAAGACAGGGTTCTCATCGACAGAAGACATAAAGTTAAAACGTCATGACGCATGACCTGGGACTCTGTGTGAAGCATAAAATTATCAGACATAAAACATGAGACAAGAAGGCGACTTTCTATCTGTGTTTTGGCTGGTTCGTGACTCTATTACAATCATATAGGGCAGAGGTTAGGTGTTCAGACATTTGCATAAGAAATCATATTCAACAAAATAGTTCAAAATTCATCAACCCATAATAAAAAGGAATTTTTCCATCACAACTTGAATACAGATGAATCTGCTCTAACTCCGTCAAACAAGCTCCCAGCGCTCTAAATCGCTTGATTTCGCAAGAAAACACGTCGTAATGAAAACAATGTTGAAACAAGTGAAACCATGTTTCCACACTATGTTTAGGTCAAATTCATACATTTTGAGCAAAATCTAAGCTGAGAAAGCATTTTTGGCTTGAATACAGATGAATCTGCTCTAACTCCGTCAAACAACCTCCCAGCGCTCTAAATCGCTTGATTTGGCAAGAAAACACGTCTTAATGAAAACAATGTTGAAACAAGTGAAACCATGTATCCACATTATGTTTGGGTCAAATTCATACATTTTGAGCAAAATCTAAGCTGAGAAAGCATTTTTGGCTTGAATACAGATGGATCTGCTCTAACTCCCTAAAACAAGTTCCCAGCGCTCTAAATCGGTTGATTTGGCAAGAAAACACGTCTGACTGAAATGAATGATGAAACAAGTGAAACCATGTATCCACACTACGTTTAGGTCAAAATCATACATTTTGAGCAAAATCTAAGCTGAGAAAGCATTTTTGGCTTGAATACAGATGAATCTGCTCTAACTCCCTAAAACAAGCTCCCAGCGCTCTAAATCGCTTGATTTGGCAAGAAAACACGTCTTAATGAAAACTATGATGAAACAAGTGAAACCATGTTTCCACACTATCTTTAGGTCAAATTCATACATTTTGAGCAAAATCTAAGCTGAGAAAGCATTTTTGGCTTGAATACAGATGAATCTGCTCTAACTCCGTCAAACAAGCTCCCAGCCCTCTAAATCGCTTGATTTGGCAAGACAACACGTCTGACTGAAATGAATGATGAAACAAGTGAAAACATGTATCCACACTATGTTTAGGTCAAATTCATACTTTTGAGCAAAATCTAAGCTGAGAAAGCATTTTTGGCTTGAATACAGAAGAATCTGATCTAACTCCCTAAAACAAGCTCCCAGCGGTCTAAATCGCTTGATTTGGCAAGAAAACACGTCTGACTGAAATGAATGATGAAATAAGTGAAACCATGTATCCTCACTACGTTTAGGTCAAAATCATACATTTTGAGCAAAATCTAAGCTGAGAAAGCATTTTTGGCTTGAATACAGATGAATCTGCTCTAACTCCCTAAAACAAGCTCCCAGCGCCCTGAAACGCTTGATTTGGCAAGTAAAGACGTCTGACTGAAATGAGTGATGAAACAAGTGAAACCATGTTTCCACATCATGTTTAGGTCAAATTCATACATTTAGAGCAAAATCTAAGCTGAGAAAGCATTTTTGGCTTGAATACAGATGAATCTGCTCTAACTCCCTAAAACAAGCGCCCAGCGCTCTGAAACGCTTGATTTGGCAAGTAAAGACGTCTGACTGAAATGAGTGATGAAACAAGTGAAACCATGTTTCCACATCATGTTTAGGTCAAATTCATACATTTTGAGCAAAATCTAAGCTGAGAAAGCATTTTTGGCTTGAATACAGATGAATCTGCTCTAACTCCCTAAAACAAGCTCCCAGCGCCCTGAAACGCTTGATTTGGCAAGTAAAGACGTCTGACTGAAATGAGTGATGAAAAAAGTGAAACCATGTTTCCACATCATGTTTAGGTCAAATTCATACATTTTGAGCAAAATCTAAGCTGAGAAAGCATTTTTGGCTTGAATACAGATGAATCTGCTCTAACTCCCTAAAACCAGCTCCCAGCGCCCTGAAACGCTTGATTTGGCAAGTAAAGACGTCTGACTGAAATGAGTGATGAAACAAGTGAAACATGTTTCCACATCATGTTTAGGTCAAATTCATACATTTTGAGCAAAATCTAAGCTGAGAAAGCATTTTTGGCTTGAATACAGATGAATCTGCTCTAACTCCGTCAAACAAGCTCCCAGCGCTCTAAATCGCGTGATTTGGCAAGAAAACACGTCTGACTGAAATGAATGATGAAACAAGTGAAACCATGTTTCCACATCATGTTTAGGTCAAATTCATACATTTTGAGCAAAATCTAAGCTGAGAAAGCATTTTTGGCTTGAATACAGATGAATCTGCTCTAACTCCCTAAAACAAGCTCCCAGCGCCCTGAAACGCTTGATTTGGCAAGTAAAGACGTATGACTGAAATGAGTGAGGAAACAAGTGAAACCATGTTTCCACATCATGTTTAGGTCAAATTCATACATTTTGAGCAAAATCTAAGCTGAGAAAGCATTTTTGGCTTGAATACAGATGAATCTGCTCTAACTGCCTAAAACAAGCTCCCAGCGCTCTAAATCGCGTGATTTGGCAAGAAAACACGTCTTAATGAAAACAATGATAAAACAAATAAAACCATGTTTCCACATCATGTTTAGGTCAAATTCATACATTTTGAGCAAAATCTAAGCTGAGAAAGCATTTTTGGCTTGAATACAGATGAATCTGCTCTAACTCCCTAAAACAAGCTCCCAGCGCCCTGAAACGCTTGATTTGGCAAGAAAACACGTCTGACTGAAATGAATGATGAAACAAGTGAAACCATGTTTCCACACTATGTTGAGGTCAAATTCATACATTTTGAGCAAAATCTAAGCTGAGAAAGCATTTTTGGCTTGAATACAGATGAATCTGCTCTAACTCCCTAAAACAAGCTCCCAGCGCCCTGAAACGCTTGATTTGGCAAGTAAAGACGTCTGACTGAAATGAGTGATGAAACAAGTGAAACCATGTTTCCACATCATGTTTAGGTCAAATTCATACATTTTGAGCAAAATCTAAGCTGAGAAAGCATTTTTGGCTTGAATACAGATGAATCTGCTCTAACTCCCTAAAACAAGCTCCCAGCGCCCTGAAACGCTTGATTTGGCAAGTAAAGACGTCTGACTGAAATGAGTGATGAAACAAGTGAAACCATGTTTCTACATCATGTTTAGGTCAAATTCATACATTTTGAGCAAAATCTAAGCTGAGAAAGCATTTTTGGCTTGAATACAGATGAATCTGCTATAACTGCCTAAAACAAGCTCCCAGCGCCCTGAAACGCTTGATTTGGCAAGTAAAGACGTCTGACTGAAATGAGTGATGAAACAAGTGAAACCATGTTTCCACATCATGTTTAGGTCAAATTCATACATTTTGAGCAAAATCTAAGCTGAGAAAGCATTTTTGGCTTGAATACAGATGAATCTGCTCTAACTCCCTAAAACAAGCTCCCAGCGCCCTGAAACGCTTGATTTGGCAAGTAAAGACGTCTGACTGAAATGAGTGATGAAACAAGTGAAACCATGTTTCCACATCATGTTTAGGTCAAATTCATACATTTTGAGCAAAATCTAAGCTGAGAAAGCATTTTTGGCTTGAATACAGATGAATCTGCTCTAACTCCCTAAAACAAGCTCCCAGCGCCCTGAAACGCTTGATTTGGCAAGTAAAGACGTCTGACTGAAATGAGTGATGAAACAAGTGAAACCATGTTTCCACATCATGTTTAGGTCAAATTCATACATTTTGAGCAAAATCTAAGCTGAGAAAGCATTTTTGGCTTGAATACAGATGAATCTGCTCTAACTCCCTAAAACAAGCTCCCAGCGCCCTGAAACGCTTGATTTGGCAAGTAAAGACGTCTGACTGAAATGAGTGATGAAACAAGTGAAACCATGTTTCCACATCATGTTTAGGTCAAATTCATACATTTTGAGCAAAATCTAAGCTGAGAAAGCATTTTTGGCTTGAATACAGATGAATCTGCTCTAACTCCCTAAAACAAGCTCCCAGCGCCCTGAAACGCTTGATTTGGCAAGTAAAGACGTCTGACTGAAATGAGTGATGAAACAAGTGAAACCATGTTTCCACATCATGTTTAGGTCAAATTCATACATTTTGAGCAAAATCTAAGCTGAGAAAGCATTTTTGGCTTGAATACAGATGAATCTGCTATAACTGCCTAAAACATCCTCCCAGCGCCCTGAAACGCTTGATTTGGCAAGTAAAGACGTCTGACTGAAATGAGTGATGAAACAAGTGAAACCATGTTTCCACATCATGTTTAGGTCAAATTCATACATTTTGAGCAAAATCTAAGCTGAGAAAGCATTTTTGGCTTGAATACAGATGAATCTGCTCTAACTCCGTCAAACAAGCTCCCAGCGCTCTAATTCGCGTGACTTGGCAAGAAAACACTTCGGACTGAAATGAGTGAGGAAACAAGTGAAACCATGTTTCCACATCATGTTTAGGTCAAATTCATACATTTTGAGCAAAATCTAAGCTGATAAAGCATTTTTGGCTTGAATACAGATGAATCTGCTCTAACTCCCTAAAACAAGCTCCCAGCGCCCTGAAACGCTTGATTTGGCAAGTAAAGACGTCTGACTGAAATGAGTGATGAAACAAGTGAAACCATGTTTCCACATCATGTTTAGGTCAAATTCATACATTTTGAGCAAAATCTAAGCTGAGAAAGCATTTTTGGCTTGAATACAGATGAATCTGCTCTAACTCCCTAAAACAAGCTCCCAGCGCCCTGAAACGCTTGATTTGGCAAGTAAAGACGTCTGACTGAAATGAGTGATGAAACAAGTGAAACCATGTTTCCACATCATGTTTAGGTCAAATTCATACATTTTGAGCAAAATCTAAGCTGAGAAAGCATTTTTGGCTTGAATACAGATGAATCTGCTCTAACTCCCTAAAACAAGCTCCCAGCGCCCTGAAACGCTTGATTTGGCAAGTAAAGACGTCTGACTGAAATGAGTGATGAAACAAGTGAAACCATGTTTCCACATCATGTTTAGGTCAAATTCATACATTTTGAGCAAAATCTAAGCTGAGAAAGCATTTTTGGCTTGAATACAGATGAATCTGCTCTAACTCCCTAAAACAAGCTCCCAGCGCCCTGAAACGCTTGATTTGGCAAGTAAAGACGTCTGACTGAAATGAGTGATGAAACAAGTGAAACCATGTTTCCACATCATGTTTAGGTCAAATTCATACATTTTGAGCAAAATCTAAGCTGAGAAAGCATTTTTGGCTTGAATACAGATGAATCTGCTATAACTGCCTAAAACATCCTCCCAGCGCCCTGAAACGCTTGATTTGGCAAGTAAAGACGTCTGACTGAAATGAGTGATGAAACAAGTGAAACCATGTTTCCACATCATGTTTAGGTCAAATTCATACATTTTGAGCAAAATCTAAGCTGAGAAAGCATTTTTGGCTTGAATACAGATGAATCTGCTCTAACTCCGTCAAACAAGCTCCCAGCGCTCTAATTCGCGTGACTTGGCAAGAAAACACTTCGGACTGAAATGAGTGAGGAAACAAGTGAAACCATGTTTCCACATCATGTTTAGGTCAAATTCATACATTTTGAGCAAAATCTAAGCTGATAAAGCATTTTTGGCTTGAATACAGATGAATCTGCTCTAACTCCCTAAAACAAGCTCCCAGCGCCCTGAAACGCTTGATTTGGCAAGTAAAGACGTCTGACTGAAATGAGTGATGAAACAAGTGAAACCATGTTTCCACATCATGTTTAGGTCAAATTCATACATTTTGAGCAAAATCTAAGCTGAGAAAGCATTTTTGGCTTGAATACAGATGAATCTGCTCTAACTCCCTAAAACAAGCTCCCAGCGCCCTGAAACGCTTGATTTGGCAAGTAAAGACGTCTGACTGAAATGAGTGATGAAACAAGTGAAACCATGTTTCCACATCATGTTTAGGTCAAATTCATACATTTTGAGCAAAATCTAAGCTGAGAAAGCATTTTTGGCTTGAATACAGATGAATCTGCTATAACTGCCTAAAACAAGCTCCCAGCGCCCTGAAACGCTTGATTTGGCAAGTAAAGACGTCTGACTGAAATGAGTGAGGAAACAAGTGAAACCATGTTTCCACATCATGTTTAGGTCAAATTCATACATTTTGAGCAAAATCTAAGCTGAGAAAGCATTTTTGGCTTGAATACAGATGAATCTGCTCTAACTCCCTAAAACAAGCTCCCAGCGCCCTGAAACGCTTGATTTGGCAAGTAAAGACGTCTGACTGAAATGAGAGATGAAACAAGTGAAACATGTTTCCACATCATGTTTAGGTCAAATTCATACATTTTGAGCAAAATCTAAGCTGAGAAAGCATTTTTGGCTTGAATACAGATGAATCTGCTCTAACTCCGTCAAACAAGCTCCCAGCGCTCTAAATCGCGTGATTTGGCAAGAAAACACGTCTGACTGAAATGAGTGATGAAACAAGTGAAACCATGTTTCCACATCATGTTTAGGTCAAATTCATACATTTTGAGCAAAATCTAAGCTGAGAAAGCATTTTTGGCTTGAATACAGATGAATCTGCTCTAACTCCCTAAAACAAGCTCCCAGCGCCCTGAAACGCTTGATTTGGCAAGTAAAGACGTATGACTGAAATGAGTGAGGAAACAAGTGAAACCATGTTTCCACATCATGTTTAGGTCAAATTCATACATTTTGAGCAAAATCTAAGCTGAGAAAGCATTTTTGGCTTGAATACAGATGAATCTGCTCTAACTGCCTAAAACAAGCTCCCAGCGCTCTAAATCGCGTGATTTGGCAAGAAAACACGTCTTAATGAAATGAGTGATGAAACAAGTGAAACCATGTTTCCACATCATGTTTAGGTCAAATTCATACATTTTGAGCAAAATCTAAGCTGAGAAAGCATTTTTGGCTTGAATACAGATGAATCTGCTCTAACTCCCTAAAACAAGCTCCCAGCGCCCTGAAACGCTTGATTTGGCAAGTAAAGACGTCTGACTGAAATGAGTGATGAAACAAGTGAAACCATGTTTCCACATCATGTTTAGGTCAAATTCATACATTTTGAGCAAAATCTAAGCTGAGAAAGCATTTTTGGCTTGAATACAGATGAATCTGCTCTAACTCCCTAAAACAAGCTCCCAGCGCCCTGAAACGCTTGATTTGGCAAGTAAAGACGTCTGACTGAAATGAGTGATGAAACAAGTGAAACCATGTTTCCACATCATGTTTAGGTCAAATTCATACATTTTGAGCAAAATCTAAGCTGAGAAAGCATTTTTGGCTTGAATACAGATGAATCTGCTCTAACTCCCTAAAACAAGCTCCCAGCGCCCTGAAACGCTTGATTTGGCAAGTAAAGACGTCTGACTGAAATGAGTGATGAAACAAGTGAAACCATGTTTCCACATCATGTTTAGGTCAAATTCATACATTTTGAGCAAAATCTAAGCTGAGAAAGCATTTTTGGCTTGAATACAGATGAATCTGCTCTAACTCCCTAAAACAAGCTCCCAGCGCCCTGAAACGCTTGATTTGGCAAGTAAAGACGTCTGACTGAAATGAGTGATGAAACAAGTGAAACCATGTTTCCACATCATGTTTAGGTCAAATTCATACATTTTGAGCAAAATCTAAGCTGAGAAAGCATTTTTGGCTTGAATACAGATGAATCTGCTATAACTGCCTAAAACATCCTCCCAGCGCCCTGAAATTCTTGATTTGGCAAGTAAAGACGTCTGACTGAAATGAGTGATGAAACAAGTGAAACCATGTTTCCACATCATGTTTAGGTCAAATTCATACATTTTGAGCAAAATCTAAGCTGAGAAAGCATTTTTGGCTTGAATACAGATGAATCTGCTCTAACTCCGTCAAACAAGCTCCCAGCGCTCTAATTCGCGTGACTTGGCAAGAAAACACTTCGGACTGAAATGAGTGAGGAAACAAGTGAAACCATGTTTCCACATCATGTTTAGGTCAAATTCATACATTTTGAGCAAAATCTAAGCTGATAAAGCATTTTTGGCTTGAATACAGATGAATCTGCTCTAACTCCCTAAAACAAGCTCCCAGCGCCCTGAAACGCTTGATTTGGCAAGTAAAGACGTCTGACTGAAATGAGTGATGAAACAAGTGAAACCATGTTTCCACATCATGTTTAGGTCAAATTCATACATTTTGAGCAAAATCTAAGCTGAGAAAGCATTTTTGGCTTGAATACAGATGAATCTGCTCTAACTCCCTAAAACAAGCTCCCAGCGCCCTGAAACGCTTGATTTGGCAAGTAAAGACGTCTGACTGAAATGAGTGATGAAACAAGTGAAACCATGTTTCCACATCATGTTTAGGTCAAATTCATACATTTTGAGCAAAATCTAAGCTGAGAAAGCATTTTTGGCTTGAATACAGATGAATCTGCTATAACTGCCTAAAACAAGCTCCCAGCGCCCTGAAACGCTTGATTTGGCAAGTAAAGACGTCTGACTGAAATGAGTGAGGAAACAAGTGAAACCATGTTTCCACATCATGTTTAGGTCAAATTCATACATTTTGAGCAAAATCTAAGCTGAGAAAGCATTTTTGGCTTGAATACAGATGAATCTGCTCTAACTGCCTAAAACAAGCTCCCAGCGCTCTAAATCGCGTGATTTGGCAAGAAAACACGTCTTAATGAAAACAATGATAAAACAAATAAAACCATGTTTCCACATCATGTTTAGGTCAAATTCATACATTTTGAGCAAAATCTAAGCTGAGAAAGCATTTTTGGCTTGAATACAGATGAATCTGCTCTAACTCCCTAAAACAAGCTCCCAGCGCCCTGAAACGCTTGATTTGGCAAGAAAACACGTCTGACTGAAATGAATGATGAAACAAGTGAAACCATGTTTCCACACTATATTTAGATCAAATTCATACATTTTTAGCAAAATCTAAGCTGAGAAAGCATTTTTGGCTTGAATACAGATGAATCTGCTCTAACTCCCTAAAACAAGCTCCCAGCGCCCTGAAACGCTTGATTTGGCAAGAAAACACGTCTGACTGAAATGAATGATGAAACAAGTGAAACCATGTTTCCACACTATGTTGAGGTCAAATTCATACATTTTGAGCAAAATCTAAGCTGAGAAAGCAATTTTGGCTTGAATACAGATGAATCTGCTCTGACTCCCTAAAACAAGCTCCCAGCGCCCTGAAACGCTTGATTTGGCAAGAAAACACGTCTGACTGAAA